>NC_056726.1:114858596-115158596 GCF_019279795.1 Protopterus annectens | reverse complement strand
TTCAGTGAGGGCGCTAAACTACTTGGCACATGTGATCAGGATGCAGCGCGATCTTATCAAGGAATACGCTGCATCCCCCCCAGAGTCCATGTCGGAGGAGGACAAACTGTTGCACTCCACCCGTATGGCCACTCTCAGGTCCGTGCCTAATTCCTCTATGCGGTTACTGTCCCATGCTATGTAGGGAGCCGCTAGAGCTGCAGAGGTAGGCCTAGTTACTAGACGTCAGGCCTGGCTCCGCCATTGCGATTTCACGGAGCCCTTCAAGGCGTCATTCGCGAACGCTCCCTTCGATGGTTCTGCCCTTTTTGGCAAAACTGTTTGCGATACTTTGGCCCAGAGCGAGAAGGACGGGAAGACGCTGTCTGCCGTCGGAATCCGCTTCTCTGTGCCCCAGAGGTCCTATTCTAGGAACCAAAAGGGCCAAAAGAAGATGTGGTTCCGGAAGTCGCAGCAGTCCTAACCCGCTCCGGACAACCAGTCCTTCCGTGGCAGAGGAGGACAGGGAGGACGCCGCCCCAGGGGCAGAGGGGCTCTCAGGAACTTTGGGTCCAGAGAACCTTTCTCTGAACGGCCCGCGCAGCAGCCCTGAAGGGTTGCCCGGCTGCTCCACTCTGGAGGCAGTCGGGGGATGTTTCTCGGAGCACCTAGCGGCATGGGAGTCCATAACATCAGACCGCTGGGTCCTCCGCATCATATCCAGAGGATACCTCATTCCATTTCATCACATCCCAAAATTGAAGTCCCTCCCCGACGTTCCACCCGGTCAGTGGGAGGCCGCTGGCAGAAATTGGCCATCTGCTGAAGAAAAGAGCCATCCAGCCCGTCCCCCAGACCAGATCGGATCAGGGTTCTACTCCAGGTTCTTTTTAGTGCCAAAAAAGACGGGGGACCTAAGACCAATATTAGACCTGTCACTCTTAAACCTGGCAGTTCCCAAGGAGAAGTTCCGAATGGTTACCTTGCAGTCCATTCTCCCCCTTCTGGGAGAAAATCACTGGATGTGCTCTATAGACCTCAAGGATGCGTACTACCACATTCTAATGGACAGATGCTCCAGGAGGTTTCTTCGCTTCCGGCTGGGAGCCAGTCACTAACAATTCAGGGTCCTTCCCTTTGGTCTCACCACAGCCCCCAGGGTGTTCACCAAAGTATTAGCAGTGGTAGCGGCCCACCTGAGGCTTCAGGGGGTACAGGTCTTCCCATACCTGGACGACTGGCTCCTCACCGCCCCAACAAGGCATCTACTGTTATTGGCGCGAGACTCCTTTCTCCATCTAGCTCCCCGCCTGGGCATCACAATAAATGCAGAAAAATCCAACCTAGCCCCTACGCAATTCATAGATTTTATAGGTGCCAGGTTAGACACGAGACAGTTAAGAGCCTTCCTCACTGCGGACAGAGTTCAGAATCTATAGCTCCAGGTGCGGGCCATCCTCCAATCCAGCTCAGTTCCGGCGGAATTGGTCCTGAGAGCTCTAGGGTCCATGGCAGCAGCGATAGCTCTTCTACCTCTCGCCAGGTTCAATATGCGGGTCCTTCAATGGACACTCCTAGTTCAGTGGTCTTATCTTGCTCTTCCTATGCATCATCCCATTGCGATCAGCAAGGCTTGCAAGCGGTCCCTGTTGTGGCTCCACTCACAGGATCTCCACGGAGGCCACCCCTTTTGTGCTTCTCCCCCTCTCGCCACGGTGACTACGGACGCCTCCCGCCTCGGGTGTGGTGGGGGGGGCATTTTGCAGGCCGGACGGTCCAAGGCACGTGGAACGATTCAGAGACCTTACTGCATATCAATGTTCTAGAGATGAGAGCAGTGCTCTTAGCGTTGCAAGCACTACAAGCCTTTCTTCCCTTGGGAACTATTGCAATTCAGTCGGACAACATGTCTGTCGTCTGGTACATCAACAAACGGGGTAACCAGGTCTTACCCTCTTTGTCGAGAAGCCATGAGAGTGTGGGAATGGGCAATCTCCACCAACCGCTTTCTCATCGCAACGCATATTCCGGGTCGGTCCAACATCCTTGCGGACAAGCTCAGTCGCACCATTCTCTCCCCTTACGAGTGGTTTCTCAATGCTCAAGTAGCGAAACGCATCTTCGCACGGTGGGGAACTCCTTGTTGCGATCTTTTTGCGTCTCCCTCAAACACCAAGTGCGACAGTTTTTTCGCTCTAATCCCTCCTCCCGGAGATACCCCAAGAGACGCTCTGGTGCATGCTTGGCCCCCCGGTCTTCTTTACGCTTACCCTCCTTTGCCTCTGATGCTCCAAGTTCTTCAGAAAGCCTCTCGGTTGGGGTGCAGAATGATTCTCATTGCCCCATTCTGGCCTCGACAGATCTGGTTCCCATTCCTAAGGTCTCACTCAGTGAATCCACCTTGGATTCTAGATCCCATTCTGGATCTGATATCTCACCCATCCCATCTATCAACCCCGAATCTGGACAACCTGAAGCTAACTGCTTGGCTGCTCCAGTTCCACTCCTAATCAGGACTCCCGGTATTTCGTCTCCCGTTAGGGCCATCCTGGTAGCGGCTCATAAACCATCTACCAGGAAAGTTTACCGCAGCAAGTGGAAACGGTTCTCCATTTGGGCGGAGCGGCAAGGTCTAAACCCCTTCACAGTTCCCCTTCCTCTGGTGCTGGACTTCCTAACCACTCTTTTTAATGATGGTGCCAGCAGTTCCACGGTCAAAGTACAACTTGCGGCAATTTCTCACTCCAGTCCACTGATGTCTGCCAAATTGTGTAAGATCTTCCTAAAAGGTACTTTTCTTCTTAGACCCCCTGTAAAGCAAGTGGTTCCTCCTTGGGACCTTTCTTTGGTTCTTCAGGCCTTGACCGCTCCCCCCTTCGAACCTGCGGCCATGGTAGATCTAAAATTTTTATTTTTCAAGACGGCCTTTTTAGTAGCCATTACCTCGGCCAAGAGAGTTTCAGAACTTCAAGCCTTATCTATCAAGCCTCCTTACTTGGTCTTTCATCCGGACAGTGTATACCTCAGGACCAACCCGTCCTTTCTTCCTAAGGTAGCTTCTGAAGCAAATATTAATCAATCCATTAACCTCCCTGTTTTCTTTCCTAAATATCAAAACAAAGGTGAATACAAGCTACATTCCTTAGACGTTCACAGGCAACTTAGATTTTATCTAAACAGGACTGCTGGTCATAGGCAATCCGACCAGTTGTTTATTTCCTTTGCTAAATTCAATTTGGGTAAACCAATTTCCAAAGTCTCCTTATCACGCTGGATTTCGCAGTGCATCTTATTGGCTTATCAAGCTTCTGGGAGGCCCCCACCGGAGGGAGTACATGCCCATTCAACCCGGTCAGTCTCTACCTCAGCGGCCTTTAAAGCTAGGATTCCTCTGGATGATATTTGTTCAGCAGCCACTTGGGCTTCATCTCATACCTTTATTTCCCACTACAAGTTGGATATTACATCTAGAGGTAGAGCATCCTTTGGCTCCGCGGTGCTCCGGAATATCCTTCCATGACGGCCGCCCAAGATTCAGGTAGCTGGGGACCATGTCCCACAGGTTGCAGACAAATGAATCTCCTACTTCAGATTTAGAAGTTATGTACTTGCCATAACGTTCCATCTGAGTAGGTGTATTCATTTGTCTGCAACCATCCCGCCCTCCTATCCCCCTGGCCTTGTCAGTTTCCTGCATATTACGTGTTACCCTTTCTAGGGTATTTTGATTTATGGCAAACTCGATCTGAGGTCATGTAGGGAGAGCAGGGCATTATGGGTGAGGGGAGGAGCTGAGAGCTCGGATCCATAGCTGGAAAACCATGCCGGTTCAGATCCGATATCGGATCCATAACCCACAGGTTGCAGACAAATGAATACACCTACTCAGATGGAACGTTATGGTAAGTACATAACTTCTAATTATGTGCTAAGCTTCAAAAATGTAACCACAGTGCAGCCTGCTGGAAGAAAGCTGATAAGTAAAAAAATTATGACTGTGTGTGTGTGTATGTGTGTGTGTGTGTGTGTGTGTATGTGTGTGAGAGAGTGATCTCAAGCTAGGAGACAGGCTGTCTGGGCTAGGAAATTCTTTCTATTGTCCTAAGACTGAGATAATTACTAGGTTTCACATGTAAAGTGTCTTTTATTGCTGTGGCTTACTGGCAGCTGCAAGATCACAAAGAAATGTTAAATTTTAAGTTCTGTGAGCCTGGGAACTTAAGTAGAAGTAACGAGAATGATGTAATCTGAAATAACTCAGCAGTAAATGTGTATTATCAGTTTAAGACTATCTCAGTGAGAAAGATAGGGCATTTTGTACTGAATCTGATAACTTACCAGCACTGTGCCTTGCACTATAGGTAGGATGTTAGATCTTAGTATTTCTATTAGAGATAGATAGAAATAGCAAGATTAGTCTAGCTGTTTTCTGTGTTTGTCAGACTGTCCTACAATGTTGTTTTAAAGTATTTCTTGTGATTTCTGAACTCTTTGTTGTCACTGTGTCGAGTTAAGTATTGTCTTGAGTTTTTATTATTTATTATTAAATATATTTAAACCTTTTACCTGTGGCTATTTTGTGTAGAGATAATTTAAACTCGTAGCGTACTTGCATGTATTTGGTGATACTGTATAGGCAACTCCTAAATAGCCTTCAATTCTCAGTCATATTTGGTAACAGTAACATTGCACAGTAGAATTAGACACCCCTTTGGTAAGGGACTTTAGAGTTGCTGATAAGACTAGTTGGTGGCAGTGGTACAACCGTATAGTCTGGGCAGAAGGGGGAATAGCTGGAAAACCTGTGCCAGCCTTCCCTGGGAGTGTCTGTGTGTTTGTATATAAACCAAATCTCAAAGTGTGTGTCTGTCAGCTACTTGGGCAGGGACATGAAGCACTGTTTGAACAGAGAAGGTGCTAGATGTTTTGACTTGACTGCTCGGCTGAGATCTTTACCCTATAGCTGTGCAGTGGGGAGTCTTGTTGGGAATCTGGAGAGAAAGGGACAAACCAGCCCCAGACTGACTGTAATCTCTGTGTGCTCTTATGGGAAATTGTACTTTACTGTTTGTGTACTTGTTATCCTCCCAGTGTGGACACTCCTCACTGGTGCTAGTGGTGAGGATTGAGGCTCCTTGATTACTGGGCCAGTGCACAGGCATCACATATTAATTGTTTGGCAGTGGTGGGATAGCCACATCAAATATTAATTGTTTGATAGTGGTGAGTTAGCCACATCACATATTAATTGGCTTGTAGTGGTGTGGACATTGAATTTCTGTTGCTTGTGCAAAGTGATCATTGAAGGTGTTTTTGTACTCTAAATCAGCCACACAGTGAACATTCAGAGTTCAGATCACAATTGTTTTATTTCTTTTGTTAGCTTAGTCAGGGAGAGCAGGCAAGCATGTCAGCAGAGGAGTATGGCAAGCTGACAAGGAGCCAGTTGGCTGAGATGTGCCAGGCTAAAGGACTGGTGCATGGAAACCTGACTATGGCAGACCTGATTGCAGCTTTGGTCACAGCTGCATCAGGGAATAGCAAACAGGAGGACGATCAGACTGGCTCTGGAGATGTGCAACATTCAGAGAATGGACAGCTCAACCTTTCTACAGAGTACTTAAAAATCCATCTGGAGCTAAAGAGGCTTGAGTTTGATGCCAGGCGTTTGGAAATAGAAGCAGCAGAGAGACTGAGACATCTAGAGATTGAAGAGAATGAGAAACTGCTACGTCTGAAAGCTGAGGGGAAGGAGAGGTAGAGGCAACATGAAAAGAAGATGCTGACTCTTCGTCAGAGTCATGGAAGTGATGGGGAAGGGAGTAACTGGACCCCAGAAGCACAAAAGGTCAGTAAATGTCTTCCACAGTTTACAGAGGGAGAATAACTTTGATAGTTTCATTCATATGTTTGAGAGAGTATGTAAACAATATGATGTTGACCAAGTGCTCTGGGTATGATTCCTGACCCCCTTATTCCATGGTAAAGCTGTAAATGTACTTTCCAAGCTGTCTGATGTTGACTGTAATGTTGTACAAAACTGTTTGCTAGAATTTTTTAAGCTAACACCTGAAACACCTGGGTTGGGAGGGTGGCCTAATGGGTAAGATGTTTGCCTTACAAACACAAGGTGCAGGGTTTGAGTTTCACAAGGGATAATTGGCTAGGCTTACAATGGTTCACAAGGGCAGTTAGCTTAGTACTAACCTATGAAACGTATAGGAAAAGATTTTGTGAGCATAGACCCAAGGCAGATGAAAGTGTGTGTGAATATGTTGCTGAAGTAAGCACTTATTTTCATAGGTGTGAGAGTGAATGTCAGGTCACCACTTTCGAAGACCTGGCAAACCTTTTGGTGAGGGAACAAGCCCTTAGCTTT
The DNA here is from genome assembly GCF_019279795.1 of Protopterus annectens. NCBI lineage: Eukaryota > Metazoa > Chordata > Ceratodontiformes > Protopteridae > Protopterus > Protopterus annectens. Next base: position 115,152,238 of record NC_056726.1, on the reverse strand, counting down.
TTGTCTGAGGACATGAGGATCTAGTTAGCTGATAGATACTGCTCTACTGTAGATGAATTGGGGAAGAAGGGAGACTTGTACCTAGCAAGCAGAGCATCACTGCACAGGAAATGGGCACCTAGTACTGCTCATGGGGCTAAAGGAACCCATGGTGGGCAGGCCAAATTGCCCCAACAGAATCTGCCAGTAGCAGGGGAAGCCACTAGTCCAGGTACACATCCAGGACCTAGGGTTAAATGTTTTAAATGCAACCAGTGGGGCCATGTCGCATACAGATGTACATGGAGGCAAGTTGGGGAACAACAAAAGGTGGGAGAGCCAGTAAGTGGGAATGACAAAATGCCAACAGTAGGTTGTCTTGAGACAACAAGGGTACCAAACTACCACAAGAGGTTATGTCCTGTTGTAGTGAAAGGCAAAGAGGCTTATGGAAGCCGCTACATGGTCCACTCTACACACTTTCATCAAACATTACAAACTGGACCAAATTTCCAAAGCACATGCAGGATTTGTCAGGGCAATCCTACAAGGCTTGTGGAATCATCTTTTGCATCGCCACCTTTTCATCAAACTAAGCTGTGGTACTCTCCCACACCAAGAATATTGCAACATAGGAATAGAAGGACATAGAATAGTTGTGTAAAAACTTACCATAACCATAGATGTCCTTCTCTTCTCTTCCGTGTTGCAGTATTCCTTCCCACCACCAGACTCTACCAGTCTACCTGCTCCCTGATGCCTCTCTCCATTACAGAAGAGACCCAGGCCATTATAAATGTCACCTTTGACAGCCTAGCCTGTTGGGCTATCTACTCCACCTGCTTGGCATCAAGTTCTGAGGATTGTGCGTGCAGACATCACACATAGGGTCCCTGGTTTATGGCCCTACGTGTATCATCTCACACAGCTGCAACAGCCAAGCTGAAGCTTTTGTATAGGAGCCAACGTACAGGTCACCTGAAGGCAAGAAATCCCACACCAAGAATACTGCAACATGGAAGAGAATGACATCTGTGGTTATGGTAAGTAACTATTCTTTATTCGATTTTCATCTGACTCACAATTGCTCCAACATGGGTCAGACCGTGTTAACAACTGCTGCAAGGACAATGGTCCCAAATTAAATGTAAAAAAAAAAAAAATTAGCATAGTTAATTTTGGTAAACCAAACAGTTTTGCTTAGCTTTTAGGTGATGCACCCCTCAAATCAGACAGTGTTGTAAGAGAGCTAGGCACTCATGTTGACAAATCCTGAACATTTGACCATCATGTCTCCAGAGTAGTTCAGAAAGCTTTTTTATGTGGCTCATTTAATTTCCAAAGACAACCCCCACTAGATCTAAAGAAGTCTTAATTCCCCTTTTCTTGTGTCTTATCAGACCAAATATTGAATAATGGGATCTACATTATGTAATCAAAGGAGTAAAATCTCAGATTACCTTTGATCAACCCCTATTTCTCGAAGCTGCACAACATAGAACGGCCAAATCATCGATTTCTTTCCAAGGGAAAGAAATCAGTTGGCTGTTCTGTTAAATCTGACCTTTTCCCAACTCTAGTGTGATCTCAGAGTTAGTATATTTAGTTTGGGGGGTGGAGGGGGCACAACCCCCCCACACACACATATCGGGGGTGTGGGGGGGCAAAGCCCCCCACTTTTATAGTATTTGTTGTAATGTGGTGTCCATGTTTGGGCTACCAATTTCTTTCCCTTGGAAAGAAATCAATGATTTGATGGTGCAATAATGTGCAGCTTTGGGAAATAGTGGTCGATCAAATGTAAGTCGAGATTTTACTTCTTTGTTTATATAATATAGACCCAACTGATGTAATGCACCTTTAGGCATGTATTTGTCAAAACATATCACACAACTTGAGAAGCCTCGGAGATTCATAACTAAAAAGATAAGTGGCCTCAAAAATATTAGTTATCAGGAGAGACTGTTAGCCCTTTCTCTGTACTCCGTTTCTTACATACTCCTCAGTGGAGATCTCTGTCTGGCCTTTCAAGCAATGAAAGATCCATCCCTCTTTGACCTCCTGTTCCTTTGCAGAACTAATGATGTCCTAACTGAAATCACTGTTGCAGCATTCATCACAGATGGGTTTTCATCGCTGACATCTGGCTGAGGTACCAAAGCTTTACCTTCCCGAGGGTGTATGTCCAAAGTATGACCTCAGCTAGTGTGTGTTGGGGTATAAAGGATGGAGGTATGAGCGAGATCATCTGACCGTCTCACCACTAGCTTGAACGCAGGTCATGCACCCATTGGACTGATCCACATTTGGTCACTGGTACCATGGGCTTCACTAATCATTGTCAGATAAGTGCCCCATTGGGGAACCTTCCTTTCCTTACTTCTTAGAGCTGTGGTTTATAATTGTTAGATGTCAGCTAGAAGAGATAAGTGCTAGTGCGGCAGGCAGATTCCATAAAAGGACCTGCACATTAAGTTCCGTTTTTGCCTAGACCCAGAACACAGTTACAAATCCTGTTCTATATGTCAGTTGTTCATACTGAAGACCCTCAAATTAAGACTATCCTCACTTAATACCTTTCTTAAAACCCAGCAATTGAAATGCCTAGCAGAGTCTAAGAGGGCAGAATCTTGTCACCCTTCCTCAGAAGAAACTTGAGACCCCAAGATGATTCCCAGTTCAACATCTGTGAGTCAGACATATCTGCTGAGGTGCTTGAACTCACAGTATGGCCAATTACCTCTCAGGTGCCCACTGCCAAGACCATTTTGGAGGCCAGTATGGCCCTGAGGCTTTGCAGATGGTGGATACGTCAGACGAACTGTGTCTTATCGTCTCAGAGGGCCCACAGACTCCCTCAAATCCTTGTATGGGAGAGGAGGTTCCTGGTGCTCTTACTTGAAATAAGACAAGGTTTTGATCCTACAAGTCTTGTGCAGGCAGATGTCACCCCAAAAAAGAAGAAACAAAAAGCAAACATCTGATGTCCCCTACTCCCTCCACAGAAAAAGAATGAATGGATTTCTCCCCAGGGATCATTTAAAGCTGTCATGGCCTTGAAGCCTCCTTGTTTTGTGACACAGCTATCTTAAGACACCACAAAAGCAAGCCTTGGATTATTCCTCCGCTGAAGAGGATCCTGAACCAGATTCTGATCATTGTCTGTGTTACTCTTCACAACTCCGCTCTCCTGAGCAAGTCTCCTTGGATGAACGGGACTCCGATTTGTCTGATTCTCCTTTAGAAGAGGCTTCCTTTGGAGAAAAATCAGAAAATGATGAGACACTTTGAGTGGCAGTCAAAGCAAATCCCAAAGGTGCAAAAGAGATACTACAGCCTTCTGGAGAGGGGTACTCCAGCTACTTTGCCAATTCCACCCCAGTCCTTGAAGCCTATCGTGATGCCTTCCATTCTTCTTCATTAACACCTGACTCTCAGCCACCTGCTACTAAATGACCAGACAGTTTTTTTTAAGGTTCCTGATCAACTTAAATACCTGTATAAAAATCCCATGGGTGACACAACAGTCTCCATCTCCTCATGTAAGCCATCCATATTTTTCCACTGCTAATGCCCTCCCCTCATACAAGGACAGAAGGGCCATGAATAGGTAGTACTCCTTCTTCACTTTAGCATTCAGAGCTTTTAATTACCAAACACAAATCCCCACTTTCTCTTCTACTGTATGTGACATAAGGTCATGTCAGAACCTCAGACTGCAGTCTCAAAACATCAAATGCAGACTCTTCTGTCCCACGTTACACAAATAGGCAAGGCACAGCATCAATTGCAGTTACAATGCAGTGGATGGTATGTCGAGGGCTGCTGCCACTGGCTCAGTGATCAGACGGTATGCATGCCTATCAAGTCAGCTCATCTCTGAAGACTTTATATTGAAACTCTTTGATTCACTCTTGGATAATGATCTATTTGTTTGGACCATAAACTACCAGTCTTTTCAAAAAACTGCAAGAGCAAGGCAAGACCATGAAAGACTGCAGGCAGATCCTCCTCTCTGCAGTCCCTTGATACCATAGGAACTACCCATCCAAATCCACTTCCTTTAAAAAGTGGGATCCTAGGCCATCTCAAAGCATAAAATAGAACCTAGGAAAAGATCTGACAAACAGAGGGACTCTGCTATAAGAAAGACTACCTTAGGGGGCCAAAACTCTCATTATCCTCTTCTACCGCCTCACTCCACACCCTATCAAAAAGAGTCTCCCTTTCACTTCAGTTTTGGGAGTTGGTAACTCCAAATAAGTGGATTCTGACCAGTATCAAAGAAGGATGCACCATTTTACGGGAAAGCGTTCCCTCCATGAAACAGATTCCCATTAATTGACCCAACCAGCTTCCCTATATTAGCCCAATTATGCTGCACTTGGTGGCACGTGGCACCATAGAAGAAGTATCATTATCTTTCATAAGAAAACATTTCTATTTCAGGATTTTTCTTGTTTGAACGAAGAAAGGGCAGTGGAGGCCCATCCTAGACCTCTCCTTGCTAAACACTTTCCTGCCTTCAGAATGCTTTCTCTTCACACCTTCCTTCCCTTTATTCTTCCTCAGGCATTTCTAGTGTCCCTATTTCACAAGGATGCTTGTCTTGCAGATGATTCCTCAGATTCTTCTCTGGTTCTTCTCATTTTCAGTTTACTGCTTTGCCCTTTGGTCTTTTTACTGCCCATGAGTTTTTATAAAGTGCCTAGCACCTGTGATGGCCTTCTGCTGCACTCAGGGAATTCACAGATTCATAGATTGTTACTAGGCCAATGACTGGGTGCCTTTTCTAAGCCTAGCCAAATTTTCTTGAAAGAATAACTATGTCCTCTATCCAAATAGGACATTGAGGGCCAGGCATTTATAAGCTACCTCCCTTGATGTATGGGCCATGCTTGGCTTTGGGCCCATCAGCACTCAACAGTTCAGCATTGTTCCCAGTCTCTGATGGTTGGATTATCATTGCTGGGAGAATGATATTCTAATCCTTCCACCTTACTTCCAGCCCTGGATCAGACATTGTCTTCCTTGGTGCCATCAACTCTATCATTGACATTCAAGGTGTTTGAGAAAGTTTTAGCCTGAAAATCATCTTACAAAGGAGACATCTGATTAACCTTGGATCCTACTTGACTTCTCAGTTCATCTGTCTCTTGATTCTCATCTTTCCCAAGGGGTAGGCTGCTTCAGAAAGCATTGACCATCCCTTGCACATTATGCCCAAAACACTTCTGACCCTCCTTCCACTGAAGACCACAGAAGGTGTAAGTGTGAGAGGAGACAATTAGACTCCCCTCAGGAGTCTCTTAATAAGGACATCTTGATGAAGGGGAAGGATCAAATAGATCAGACACCTCATTTGATGAGTTAATGTAAATGTTAAGACAGAGAGGCAATTGGCCCACTCATTCTGCTTCACCTGTAAAGGAAATTTTCTTCGAGGCCTTTGGAGCAAATCCATCTACCTCTTGGGTGGACCCTCCTGCTGACAAGTTGATCAATGTGGTGCCTCAGAGAGCTTGTCAGGATCCAGATGCAACAGAAACTATTCCACAAAAAACAGTAGGCTTTTGTTGCTCCCATCTAAGAGTCCAAGACAAGAAAATATGTTTTGGGAAGCATTTATATGCTTTGGGAACTTTTTTCTTTTGAGCACTATATTACATCTCTCTTATCACAAGATTCCATAGGGATTTACCTAATGAGCTGTTACAATCCCTCAAGAGACTCCAGACAACAGAAAAAAGAAAGTCCATGGAGGCTTAACTGGCTGCTATGTTGTCCATTACAAAGTTAATGTAATGCTGGTTTGCAACACAGCAAATGAGGCATCTAGAATAGCAGGTACTGGCATTGTTACATGTGTCATGCTTGGCTGCAGTATGCGGTTTCACAGACAGCTTTAAAACATCCTTTTTTAACTTAACCAAGAACCAACGAACCACAAACAAAATATAAATGAAAACGAAGTCCAAGCCAAAACGAATTTATTACCAACAGCAAAACTTCGTATACGGTTCACCAATTACCTAGGTTTCGTCCCAAGACTCGGACTTCATCAGAATGGTTGAACCAATATCAAAACACACTTAAATATACAAGCAACCAATTAAACATATAATTGCATAGGGTTTTGGTAATTACAATTGATTGGGCTTAATTGTTTTATGCAATTATATGTTTAATTGGTTGCTTGTATATTTAAGTGTGTTTTGATATTGGTTCAACCATTCGTTTATATTTTATATCCTTTTTTAACTTCCCTTTCAATGGATCTTACCTTTTTGGACTTAAAGTGAAAGAAACTTTGTCTAAGTGCAAGCAAGAGGGTAAAACATTGTCTGCAGTTGGAATTCTCATCTCTAGCCCTCCGTGTTCCTTTAGCTACCCTCCCCTCGAATGCCCACTGCTGGGACTTTCTGAACCAGAGATGCTTCCCTTGCCATCTATTTCCTTGGATCCTTCTCAATTTCTGAGTGTATTTGTCTGTTGGATCTCATCTTTCCAGTGGGGCCCCCGATGAAGCTGTTCTCCCTCTGTATCATCACACCTCGTAGTGAATAATCTCCACTTTGATAAAGGATGTCCAGTTGTCCTTCTCCCATGGCCAAGGCGACCACGGATGCCTCCCTATTAGGGTGGGTAGTCATTTCAAGGGTAGTTAAAAGAATGTGGACCAATTATGAGGTCCATCTTTACATCACTCTTCTAGAAATGAGGGTTGTCCTCCTAGCATTGAAGTAATTTCAAGACTAAATCCCTCAAATTGTGATTTCGCTCTGAACAGACAATGCTTCCGTGGTCTGGTAAATCAACAAACTGGGGGGCTCTTGTTCTTACCCATTATGCTGCGAGGCCATGAGGGTTTGGCAGTGGATGATGTCTTCACAATGTTTTCCCATTTCAGCATACATACAAGGTTCCGCCAAAACTCTGATAGACAGGTTTAGTCACTGCATTTGCATGGCTCTTGTATGGTCCCTCAACAAGTCAGTAACGATGAAAATTTCCAACCTCTGGGGCCAGTCATTCTGAAATCTCTCTGCATTCTCCTAACCAGTGGAAATGTAGAAACTATTTTGCGCTCATTCCTCAGCAAGGACAGTCACCAAGGGTCACTTTTTTCCATACTTGGCCACCTGGTCTCCTTTATGATCTCCCTTCAGTTCCACTGGTAAGGTTTCTACAGAACGCTTCCATGTGTATGGTAAAAGTAATCCTCATCGTCCCATTCTTGCCTCAACAGTTTTGGTTTCTCTTCTTATGGCATCATCATCTACAACCTTCGTGGGTCCTGAATCCTCTTCCAGATATGTTTTCTTACCTATCCAGCAAAGCTCACCAAGATGTCAAGTCCCTCAAACTAAACTCATGTCTCCAATTCCAGTGATGGCCAAAGATCTTTCCTACCTTCTAGAGTGCAGTACACTTTCTGGCTCAGAAACCTTAAACCAGAAAGTTTTACAATAGCAAATGGCAGAAGTTTTTCATATGGGCAGTTGAACGTGGGCTTGACTCTTTCTCTGCCTCCTTGTCTTCTATTCTGGATTTTCTGATGTGTCTTTCTGTGTGGAGCCACCTATTCAGCTATTAAAGTTTAGCTGTTTGCCATGTAAGACTTCCATATAGACACAAATGACTCAGTAGCATTTCTAAAAGTCTCAAAAGCATTGCTAAAGGGCACCTTTATCTTGAGAAAACCTAGTAAAGATTCAATTCCACTTTGGGATATTACCTTGATCTTGTAATCTCTTGGATAGCCTCCTTTTGAGCCTACTTCTTCTGTAGATTGTTTCTTTCCTGAAAAATGTTTTAGTGGCAGCAACCTCAGTCAGATGAATATCTGAATTTCAGGTTTTGTCATTCAAACTGGTTTACTTGATACTCCTTAAAGACAAGAGTCTTTCTTAAACCTATTCCTACATTTGTGCCTAAGGCAGCAACAGAGTCTGCCTTGAAGCAAGCCATACAACTTGGCTATCTTTTTTCCTGAGTATTTCAACAATGGTGAATACACCTTGCCATACCTTGGCCACAGGGAACTCTCATTTTACTTACACTGCACAAAGATCATACTAAAAGATGATCAGCTATTTATATCTTATTCCAAAACCAAATTGGGATCATAGGTCTCTAAATATTTTTGTCCAGATTGCTTTTATTTATAACTTACAAAGATTGCTTCTCCCTATCAAACCATTCCGTTAGATCACTTTCCACTTCCACTGCCTTCTTCAAACACTCTTCCTTGAATAATATCTGTGCAGCAGAAATTTTTTCTGTCATGTATACTTTTGCCTAACTTTTTAAACTAGATCTCCATTCCGGATCCAAAGCAAACTTTAGTTCCGCCATCCTTAGAAACATCCTGTCATAATGCCAGCTGAAAATGTCAGTAGCTGAGGACACTGTCCCAACTGTCAAGGTGGACTGAGAGGACAACATAGAATACAAAAGTTAAGTACTTACCTTAAAGTTAGATCCTTGTTATTCCTCTCTGTCTGCCTCAATATCCCACCCTCTTTACCCGTCCATGATGTTCATGTTTCACTGTTGCAGTCATTACATTTTAGGTTATCCCTGCCAGCGTAGCCCTCGGCCGGCCCGAATACCAGAGACTTAGTATTTCTGCATTGGTTGCTGTCGCTTGGACTCACGTCAGGTCATCAGTAGTATAAAGTAAGGCAGCCGATGCCATTACATCAGTCTTTCTTGCCATGGAGCCTGAAGCAGAAGCAGTTTGCACGAGTGCCAGTCGGCCGCTGCCTGAGTTTTCTTCTACCGAATTGAAAGAAGTCTTCTAAAGCCAAGTACCCCGTTGGGGATCCTTTTTTCTTGCACTAAATGATGTAAAAAAAATGTAATAATTGTCTCGCCTGTGGAAAGCAAATACCACACCAAGACTTCCACTCTTACTGCATCACTTGTTTAGGCCCAGACCACGACATCCCCCGTTGTTGCTTCTGTGCTTTGTTCAACGTCAGAACTATCCATTGTCGGGCCCTTATTGTAGCCAGATATTTTCTTTTAGAGTCCTCGAATTCTGATATGGCTTTGGTAAGCCATCCAACAGCAGATCTACTGAAAAAACATAAAGATAGACAGAGACAGACTGCACAGGTCCAATCCTACCAACGACACTTCCGCTAAGCCAGTCAGTTCTCCAGTATTCAGTGAGGCGCTTTCACAGCCCCTGATGCCTGCTTCAGTTGATTTGTAGGCCACAACCGAGACCCTTTCGGAGTCCGATATGCTGCAAAACTCTTCTTCGACTAAGGATCCTGTGGTCGTCTCTACCTTGGATGGGTCCGGAGCCGCTGAGCAGGCACCGGCTTCCAAGGAAGTCTATCGCACTACCAAATCTCAACACAAACCAACGTCTTCTTTCACGACTACTGTTCTTTCAAAAACAACTGATTTTCTTAGGCCCAGGGTACAAACCACACCCAATAAACCGATGACCCACTCTGAGGCACCTGCTACCATGCCTCAGTCTCAGATGCTTAAACTGGCGGAAGACCTTGTCATGCTGATCAGGGGAAGCCAAGCTACCCCCTCCAAAAGGAAAAGAGAGATATGTCCTCTCTAGTTTTGTCTGAACAAGAGTCAGATGAATCTGACGCATCTGAGTATGAAGTCATGCAAACCCTCTCCACTTATGAGGATTCTGATGCAGATGATTCCATTCCTTCAGCACCCCCCCCCCCCCCAGAGGATTTTTTTTCCTTTCAGGAAACCGTGAATACTTTAAGGGAGCATTTCCAATGGGAGAGTCAGGACTACCCTCAGTCTAAAAAGAGACTCAGGGAATTCCTAGATCTTCCACAACACAGACCCCTGGCCATCCCCCCAGTCCTGGATGTTGTGGAGGATGTTTTCCTCGAACCAGGCTTGACTCCTGACACCCTACTCCTGCTCTCAGAACACCTGATAGGTACTATAGTGTCCCTGACTCACACAAATATCTTTTCAGATATGCAACAGCTGACCCTGAGGTCATTAATCCCACCCCCTCAGACAGAGATTCCCAAGCATTAGACAGATAGGGTAAAAAAAAGTATACACCTCAGCTACTCTACTCTTTATCAGGACACTAAATTGTCAGTTCCATATGCTGAAATTTCAGCAACATACCTTGGAGCTCCTTAAACAAAAAATGTGTTCCTTTCCAGCTTGGGCAGAATCTAAAGATTTACAAGAGTTAATGCATTCTGCAAGTCAAGTAACTAAACACACCTTGCACTGTGGTTTTGACACCCTAGACTCTTCTTGCAGGGCAACAGTCACTGGCTCTATCATTAGAAGACATGCATGGCTTAAGGTGCAACCCCTGCCAGACCATGTCAAATCCAAATTGTTGGATGCCCCTTGCACAAAGATAACCTATTTGGCACTAAGGCAGAAGAGGTCTTAAAAAAGATGGAAGAAAAAGCAAAATCTATGCAAGCAGTTAAGGATTTCTTGCAGGTCCAGCCACCTAAATTCAGCAGGCGTCCCTCCAAACACTGGTCCTTTCTGCTCCTAGTAAACCAGCCCAGCCTAGGCCCTGTAGAAACAGACTCCCTAGACAACAGCCCCAGGAATGCAGAGACCTAAGCAGTGGACTACCTCCACTTCAAAATCAGGGAGTTCTAAGCCACCCCCTTATGTTAAGAATGCACAATGACTCACCTCCGCCACCCCCTCCCTCTGCCCACCTGCTCTTTCCCCTAGGATGACAACTTTCCTTTCTCTTAAGCATCTGGGCCACCATTACCAAGGACCAATGGGTTCTGAACATTGTGTCTCAGGGATACAAATTTTCCTTCCACACCCTTCCAACCCTAAAAGGGTTCCTAGATCTACCACCAAATCAATGGGCAGAGGCACAAAAGCAAATCTTTTCCCTGCTCTCTATGAGGGCAGTAGAGCACGTTCCTGCATAACAGATAGGTCAAGGCTTCTACTCCAGACTTTTCCTGGTGCCCAGAAAAGAGGGCACCTTGGCACCCCATCCTCGATCTATCCATTCTGAGTACCTTCAAAATTCAAAATGCTCACCCTCCAGCAGCTGTTACCCATGCTCTCCAAGGACACTTGGCTAGCCACCCTAGATCTAAAAGAGGCATACCTCCTCATTCCTATCAGGGAATCATGCAGGAAATATCTCCACAGAATCTCAACACTTTCAGTTCTCTGTGCTTCCCTTTGGCTTATTTACTGCTCCCAGAGCTTTCACAAAATGTCTGGCTCCGGCCATTGCCTTTTTCAGACAAAGAAATATTCTAATTTTACCCATACTTAGATGACTAAGGCAGACAGCCATGAAAAGCTGCTCAAGCACCTGGCCTTTGTAAAGACCCTACTAACCTCGTAATTTTGACTCTGAGAAGCTTAAGTGCATCGTACTGATTAACCAGTCTTGAGGTGTGCATTGTGTCAAATGCTTTGGCCAGGTCGAGTTAGAAAGTGTGCACCATTATGTCATCATTTTTGTTGTAAACTGAGACACCCCCACCTTTCGTTCTTTCCTGTGCTGTAGGTGGTTTAAATGAGTGGAAGCATTGCAGCTTTAAACCAATGCCCCCAATGGATAATATATCAAAGCACAAGCAAGATAACTTATTCTAATGAAAAAAGGTCTTATTCCAGCTCCTGTCTAAGTGGTATGAAAATGGTCATGACATGGTTATAGAGCAGTGGCAGTGATGACTGCTGATTCATGAGGAATGGGAGGCTGGCATAATGGTTAAGGTGTTAACCTTATAGACAAAAGGTGCAGGGTTTGATTCTCATACGGGGTAATTAGCTAGGCTTAAAATAGCCCACAAGGGCAGCTAGCCTAGTACCAATCTATCTATCTTGACCAGTCCTTATAGTGTCATTAGTGGCAATTTGTCAGGGGGCAGGAGAAAGGTATGTTGAACTGGATGAAAATCAGACAACATGGATCTGTCTTTAAAATCTTAGTATATAACTTGTGTATCCAGTCTTGTCAGTTTTCATCCAGTTCAACTGTGGGACAGATTCCCAAGCATATAGTCCCAGGTAGTATCAAGGAAGGACATTCCTATGAATGGTGGAGCCAAAGGATGAATACGATCTAGATTGTTCATCTAGTTTATAATGTAACGCAAGAGTATGAATTGTTAATCAAGCAGCAGCTGCACAGATAATAATAGAACGTCTGTTGGCAAAGGATGTAGACATGGCCAAAGCCCTTCTGGAATGACCTTTAGGGTTGAATTGTAAGGATACACCCATATGTTACATTTACATTTGTGTGCAAGCTAGATCAGTTAACCTTAGCCACCACCTTGCCCAGTTTTTTTAAGAATGCCACATTCCTGAAAAGCTTAGTTCTGTGAAGATACAGCCCACCTGAGTTGTTGATGAAAGTCCAGTGTATAAAGCATGTATTCATCTTTATTAGAAAATCGCGGAAAAAAGACTAGTAAATTTATTCATTTTTTAGATTAGCTTCAGATGCCACCTTATGAAAGAAAGAAGCATTAGTTCTTAGTGAAACCCTACCTTTATGGAAAAAAAACAAGTAAGGAGGTCTGCAACAAAGTGCTTGCATGTCTGTTGTATGCTTAGCTGATGTGACAGCCACCAGAAAAATTGTTATCCAAGATAGGAATTTCAAATCCAGTGATGCTGCTGGGCTCAAATGATGGCCGAATCAGTGCTTACAACATGATATTAATATCCCATGGAGGAGCTGGATCTCTGATTGGAGGCCGAAGTAGGAAACTTCCCTTTAAAAAGTCTTTAGAAATCCCCAGTGAGGCTATAGAAGAGTTGATGTTAAATTGTCCATCTCGCCTTCATTCTTGCTGTTTGGGTTCGGAGTCGATCCTCTGCTCCGACTCGGCCATCTTCTATAGCACGAGAGCTGTTTACTGGCTCGAGGCTACCACTTATACTAGAATGCCCAGCGTCAGCTACCCAGATCTTGTTTGCCGCTTCAGCTTCGAGGTTGCTTCATTAGAGGTTGCTTCATTACTGGCTCAGGCTTAGTATAGTTTTTTCCATTATTATAATGTCAAGTTTTTTTTATCAAGTTTTTGTCTAGATACATTACTTTATCCCTTATCACTTTTTTGTGTGTTGTAGCTTTGTTAGCCGTCGCTCCATAACTCGCAGGCCTTCTGTTTCCCTTGAACTCATTTAAATTAGAGAGCCCCCCCCCCCTTAGGATAGCCGTTTAAATTAGAAGCTCTCCTTTCTGTTCCTTAACTGTCAAAAAAAAAAAAAAGTGTGTTTGTTTCTTAGTTTCTATAGTATAGCATGTTCTTATTGTTGTTGTGGTTGTTGTTACGAATATGTCTAAAGATACCAAGGTATGTGGCTTCAAAAAGTATGACTCATGCTGTCAGAAAATGTCTCTGACAGATGGGCACACTAGTTGTGTATATTGTTTGGGCACTGTTCACCTGCAGGACTCTATGTTATGCTTTTAGTCCAAGGGTCCTGCAGGAGCGCAAAAACAAATTAATCCTTCGGGGATTATTGAAGCCTCAGGATTCTCTGGCTAAAAGTACTCAGCCAGCGAAATCCCCTAAGTCTGTCAAGCTGTCGGCTCCGCCTTCGGAGCCGACTACTTGACCAACCAAGTATGTTGGTGCTGGCTGGCACCGAAAAGGCAAATACTCAGTCGGCTCCATCTGCTATTTCAGAGCCATCTCGGAGCCACAAGAGTCCATCCACTCGGCACCTCAGTCACCCTTGTTACAGAGTGAACGTAGCCATCTTTCTTCCCACTCCTCTCGATCCTCTAGATTTATCGGATCATGATGTGGAGAGAGTAATAAGTAGGTTGCAGGCACTGGCAAAATTACTGTCCAGCCCACCTCAACAGGTATCTGCTCCAACCATCTCTATTTCTGTTCCTCTTCCGACTACATTTAGCTCGGAGCCGGAGACCATAGATCCGCAAGTAGTAGAACCGTCGGCGCTGATCATCATCTCTCCTTCGGTTCTGACATCGGCTCCAATTACCTCGAGTGTACCTTCTATCGAGGGATCTGGGCGCCGGGGCTCTCTCGTCGGCTCCGAGGGGGGGAGTGGCATCAGACCCTTGTCCGACCCCGTTCTCCCCCTCGGAGCTTCGGCGCAGGTGAGCTCGGCTCCAACATCGGCCTCGGAGCCATCACCCTCGACGTGGAGAAGGACTCCTGTTTCTTCGGAGCCAGAGCTTTCTCTGCTTAGAGGTCAAGACGCCTTCAGGGTCATGTGGAGTATGCTGTCCCCCGAAACAGCTCTACTGCCAGCTCCATTGGCTCCTCCGCCATGGTGTCTGTTCCAACCTCTACTCCTCCTCCAGACCCCAAGTGTAGGGAACCTATGCCCCAGGATACCCCATTGGGTGATTCCTCTTCTTCTGAAGCCTCCCCTAATCACTCAGAAGAGCCTCCCCAGAAGAAGAACTGCAAGAGGAAACACATAGACTCCCCTGAGTCTGTCACCTCAGATACAAACATGGATGAATCGGAAGGGTCCCCAAGGTCCTCCTCTGAAGACGTTTCCTTTTCAGACATCCTTGAAATACTTAGAGGAGGGAGTGGACTTCCCTAGCCCGTACCAAGGACGAGTCTGTATACCTGGACGCATTTGGTTCCCGACCTTCCACCTCCTGGGTATCTCCTCATTTCAATCCACTCATGTCTGTAGTGGCTCGAAAGGCTTGGTCAGCTCCAGATTCTGTGGAACCTACTTCAAGGAGACCAAACAAATTTATTACAGCCCCCACAGGACAAACAATTCCTCTCCAAAGGTGTGCCTGTTGATGCCATGGTGGTAGCAGCAGCCACCAAGAAAGAGTTAGCAGAAACCTCTTCATCTGTTCATCCTCCAAACAGTCTCAGACGACGGACAGATATGGAAAGCAGATGTTTGCTTCAGCGACCTTTTCAGTGAGGTCCCTGAACTATCTATGCCATTTTACACGCCTTCAAAGGGATCTCCTGAAAGAGCTTGGAGATACCTTTCAAGATCCTACAGCTGAGGGAGTACCAGCCAAAGTAGCTTCTCAGCTTGTGACTCTTAATTCCATAGTCAACTCCTCCAGTAGGCTGATTTCCTATGCAGCCGATGGAGCAAGCAGAGCCGCAGGGACAGGTGTGGCTCTCAGGAGACATGCTTGGATGCGGCTGTGCCATTTTGCAGAACCCTTTCGAGCATCCTTCACCAATACTCCCTTTGATGGCTCCTTTCTCTTTGGGCCTCAGGTGAAAGACACATTGACCAGGTGTGGGCAGGAAGGCAAGACTCTCTCTGCCGTGGGAGTCCGTTTTTCCACCCCTTCCAGACCTTATCCGAAAGGTCAGAAGAGCGAAAAAATGTGGTTCCGAAAATTCAGGGACCCTTGCCTGACACATGTGGTGATTTTTCCCCCCGGGGCAGAGGGGGAAACAACAATAACAGATGCCGCCCTCGTGGCAGAGGGGGACCACAAAACCAGGGTGACAGAGAAACCTTCTCTGCCAAGCCCTTCCAGCATCCCTGAAGGGTTGCCTGACAGCTCACCTGTGGAGGCAGTCAGGGGAAGACTATCGCTGTACCCAAAAGCCTGGCAAAATATAACAAGAGACAGATGGGTACTATCCATTATATCCGGAGGTTACAAAATTTCCTTCAATCAGTCCTCCATAGAATCAAAAAAGCTTGTCCCAGATGTCTCACCCAATCTAAGGGATCAAGCAGTCACAGAAGTTTCAAGACTAAGAAAAAGAGCCATTCAAGAAGTCCCCGCAGACCAACTAGGATCCGGTACTTGCTCAAGATTCTTTTTAGTACCAAAAAAGACAGGGGACTGGAGACCAATACTGGATCTCAGCAGATTGAACAAATCTGTAAAAAAAGGAAAGTTCCAGATGGTGACACTGCAGTCCATTTTCCCTTTTCTGGGTCAGGACAATTGGATGTGCTCAATAAATCTTCAGGACGCGTACTACCATATCAAGATGGACAGACGCTCCAGGAGATTTCTTTGCTTCTGGGTAGGGGCCAGTCATTACCAGTTCAGAGCTCTGCCCTTTGGTCTCACCTCAGCCCCCAGGGTGTTCACCAAGTGTATGGCAGTAGTCACGGCTCACCTGAGGCGTCAAGGATTCCAGGTGTTTCCCTATCTAGACGACTGGCTCCTGACTGCTACCACCAGGCATCAACTCTTAGAGGCAGAGGATTATACAATCACATCATGCACTCAACTAGGCATTACAGTAAATTTCAAAAAATCTGCTTTGTTGTCCTGTCAGTCTATCACATACATAGGAGCAGAATTAAACACAAAAGAAATGTTTCCAAGATTACCACAGGAAAGAGTTTCCACTATTAGTCAACCAGTGTTAATTCTTATGCAGAGCAAAAGGATTCAAGTCAGATATGTCATCCAGGCTCTAGGCTCCATTGCAGCTGTCAGGCGTCTTGTCCCATTAGCGCGTTTCCACATGAGAATCCTTCAGTGGCTTCTTTTCACGCAGTGGTCTTTCCAGGAACTACCCATGTCTCACATGATCCCGATCACAGAAACATGCAAAAGGCACCTTTCTTGGTGGATGGTCTCCCCACTAGTAATTCAGGGCAGACTTTTCATACAACCCCCTACGGTAGCCACAGTGACCACGGACGCCTTCCTGATAGGGGGGGGGGGCATAATCTAGGCAGGACAGTCCAAGACACTTGGCAACCTCATGAGTACCATCTGCATATCAATGTCCTAAAAATGAGAGCTGTGCTCCTAGCGTTGCAAGCCCTTCAAGACTCTCTTCCTTCCAGGACCATTGTAATCCAAACAGGCAACATGTCGGTGGTGTGGTACATCAACAAACAGGGCGGGACCAGGTCATACCCCTTGTGTCGAGATGCACTCAGACTGTGGCAATGGGCGATTTCCTCCCAATGTTTTCTGATAGCAATGCACATCCCTGGGAAATCCATCGTCATAGCAGACAGGCTCAGCAGAGCTATCCTCATGCCTCACGCGTGGTCTCTGAATCAGGAAGTTGCGGATCTTATCTACCGCAAATGGGGACAGCCTTGCTGCGACCTATTTGTCACGCCTCTCAACAACAAATGCAGCAGCTACTTCTCCCTACTTCCTCTTCCAGGTCATATACCCAGAGATGCTCATGTCCACGATTGGCCTCATGGGACTCCTTTACGCTTTTTCCCTAATACCAAGACTTACAGAAAGCAAAATCATTGGGTTGCAAAATGATCCTCATTGCCCTATATTGGCCTCGACAGATATGGTTCCTGTTCCTGCACCTCTACCTTCTGGATCAACTGTGGATTCTGGACCTGGTTCCAGATCTTCTGATTCATCAGTCAGGCGGGTTGCACCAATCCCTTCAAACTCTCCAGCTCACAGCTTGGTTACTCCACTTCCAACCTTAGCCAGGCTTTCCAATATCTCCCCAGCAGTCCGTGATATTATTGTTTCCTCGCATGTCTACTACGAGGAAAACGTATGCTAGTAAATGGAAACGGTTTTCTTACTGGGCAGAATCTAGAAATTTGGATCCTTTCTCAGCCCAAGTCCATGAAATTCTTGAATTTCTAGCACAACTCTTTCAGTCTGGTGTGGCTTCCACTACCATTAGAGTGCAACTAGCTGTCATTTCTAATTTTCATATCGGTATGTTTAATTCTAGCATAATTTCTCATAAGCTCTGCAAGGCCTTTATGAGAGGAACATCTCTTCTTAGACCCCCAGTTAGAGATCTTCCTCCTCCTTGGGATCTCAATTTAGTTTTAGCTTCTTTAATTTTGCCTCCCTTTGAACCGGCAGCAGCATCATGTTCCTTAAAATTTCTTTCTTCGAAGATACTTTCTCTGGTTGCTATCACTTCAGCTAGATGTGTCTCAGAACTTCAAGCACTCTGTGTTCGTCCTCTTTACCTGATGTTTCACAAGGACAGAGTTTCTCTGAGGACCAATCCATCCTTTATTCCTAAAGTCTGCTCAGAGAGCAATTTAAATCAATCCATAGATCTCCCAGTTTTCTTTCCTAATCACAGCAACAAGGCAGAATACAAGCTCCACCAATTGGATGTGCACAGACAATTGCGTTTTTACCCCCATAGAACTAAGGAACTAAGAAAGTCAGACCAGTTATTTATTTCTTATGCTTTCAACAAACAAGGCCTTCCAGTTTCTAAGGTGACCTTATCCAGATGGTTATCTGATACTATTGCCTTTATTTATCAGTTACGAAATAAAGAGCTACCAGCTAAACCAAAAGGTCATTCCACTAGAGCATTAGCCACCTCTGTAGCCTTTCAGTCTAGGTTGCCCATAGACTTAATCTGTGCAGCTGCCACTTGGGCAAACCTTCACACTTTTATCTCTCATTACAAGGTAGATATGGTCTCCAGGAGCCGAGCTTCCTTTGGTTCTACTGTTCTGAAGAGTCTGTTCCAATGAGCCACCCGGGATTTTAAGTGCTAGGGACGTTGTCCCAAACAGCAAGAACAAAGGCAAGATGGACAACTTAACCTAAAGAAGTTCTGTACCTACCATAACGTTCCATGTTAGTTGTCTTCATCTCGCCTTCCTTCTTGCGTCCCTCCCTCCCTCCTTCCCCCTTCCTAGAGGATTGAGAGGAGTTTCTTTTGTTTTCACTGGCTGAGTATCTTTTACTTCACATGCCAGGTAATTTATGACTCTTTCTTTGTTTAGGTGTATTGGACAACCAATTTTTAGGCAACTGGTTACTCTACTTATGTCTAGTGTGTGCTATCACAAATGAGATCTGGGTAGCTGACGCTGGGCATTCTGGGATAAGGGGTAGCCTCGAGCCAGTAAACAGCTCTCGAGCTATATAAGATGTCCGAGCCGGAGCCGAGGATCGGCTCCGAACCCAAACCGCAAAAAGGAAGGCGAGATGAAGACAACTAACATGGAACGTTATGGTAGGTACATAACTTCTTTTTCTGACCTATGTAAAAACTAGAGATGGTGGCCAACTGTAGTTTTTATACTTGATTAGCTACACACATTGTGAAAAGTTTTGATAAAACTCAAAAATGGAGGAAACAGGAGCTGAAAAGGAGTCTAGAAATTTGTTTGATGCCCAAATAGAAAATCTTTTCTGTTTTCTGTTTCTTGCGGTACACCTTGGTGGTGGCGTGTTTTTGAGAAGATAAGATCTGCACAACCGATGAGGAAAGCCTGACATCTCTGGCTAATGTTAAAAACTGAGGAAACAAGTGGTTAATTTTATGGTTTTCTGATCTGGGGGAGTTGGTCTGGATGGGTGAGACTGATCGTTTCCAGAGAGAATGTACTAGAAGAGGCCACAGGAATGGAAACCATGTCTGCTGAGGCCAGACCTTGTCCTTGCGGATTCTTGCTTTCGGTGCAAATTTGTTCATTAGAGGCAATGGGTGAAAAGAATAAAGGAGACTTGGGGGACGTTTGTCGACCAGAGCATCCCTCAGTGACCCTCCTTGTAGAGGGATCAGGGCAAAGTAACTGCTGCACTTGTGATTTAGATGAGAGACAAAAATATCACAGTGAGGCTGGCCCCAGCGACTGAAGACCAAGATCCAAGTTCATCATTGTTGGCTTGAGGGACCACTCATGAGACAACAGGATAGATCTGTTCAGTTTGTCCTCTAGAACACTGGATGACCCCGGGATATGTGTTGCTAAAAGAAAGGTGTGTGAAAAGATTGCTAATGACAGACTTTCATTGCTTCACTGCATAGGGGGTAAGAACTTGTTCCTCATTGGTTATTGTACCAAGACTGGAAAACAAACCTCCCAGTAGAGTAAAGCACTCCTGTGGCAACGAACAGCAAATGTAAAAAACAAAATCAGGAGTGCACCAGTGCTGATGTCAAAAACTCCATAAACTTCACACGAAAATTTGAAGTAAAATCCTTTATTGCACGAAGATCCCAGGACAACAGTGAGCGCTTTCACGTTCAATGACGCTTCTTCAGACTTTAACACTAACTAACAGAAATTCAACAGTTTTATACTTCTTAGTGTAAACGCCCTTAATTAATTATGCGTCTTGGCAACAATCAACAAAACAATCAAAGCATTGCTAGTAAATGGCAAAGCCTTGGTTAGTATATCTAACATTAAAAACACATAATATATGTTAAAAACACAATATATATGTTAAAAAGATAAAAACATATATAAAAACATATATATATGTTTTATGGACATATACATATATATATATATATTTCAAAACAATGTGGATATATACAATATATGAAAAATACAAAATATATAGAAAAAAGTACAAGTATTCCTAGTGCTTAAAAGGCCTAGTAGCTAAAAATGGTTTTAAACTAATTCTATCATTCAACCCATGTTGATGTGCCTGCAATCTCAAGATCCATTTGCCCTCAATTTCCTCTGTGCGGTTCTTAATATTACCTAACATACTAGTTCTTTTTACTATCTCCAGGACTCTAAAATTAAAATGATGTTGTGAGCCATTATCCAGCACATGTCTAGCTAGGGCATTGGTCGTGTTCTCTTTATTGATCGCATAAATGTGTTCTCTTATCCGCTCCCGTAGTGTTCTATTAGTTTTACCTACGTAGTATTTCTGATAATACACATTGCGCTAAGTATACTAAATCTCTTGTCTTGCAATCCGTGATAAAACGAAACTTATACATACGGCCAGAGTGTGGATGTGTAAATATTGTATCTTGAGCTATATATTTACATTGGTTACATGACCGACAGGAAATGTCCCTTTCCTTTGTGAAATCATATCATGTTGATTGCTTCTTTCATAGCATAAAAGTCTTTTAAGAGATTTCATATTCTTATACGCTATTCTAGGTCTATCTTCCACTAAGGAATTCACTCTATCATCCATCTGCAAAAACTTCCAATTTTTATTAATAATTCTGTGTATCTGATTGTTCCTATTAGTATAGGGAATAACTAACCTCTGCACCTGTGGACAGATCTGACTTGATGTTGAGGGATCTGAAATAGGTCCCCGGTGGAAATAGGGCTTGCCTTTCTCAGTCCTCAGCTTCACATTCATTTGTGGAGTAATTTGTATATTCTCTCTTTTGTATCCTCTATGTACAAACTCATCTATTATTTTATCTTCATATTTCAGAAAGGTTGCATCATCTGTGGTGAGCTTTGATGCTCTAATTATTTGGTTAGATGCAATATTTGAGTGTACATGTTTTGGGTGCATACTGGTCCGGTATATAAAGGATTTTACTTCAAATTTTCGTGTGAAGTTTATGGAGTTTTTGACATCAGCACTGGTGCACTCCTGATTTTGTTTTTTACATTGTACCAAGACTGTCGACATGTTGTCTGTCTACCTGAATCACACATCTGGGTGACTGTCCTGAAATACCTGCAGTGGTAAGAGGAGTGCCCTCCTTTCCAGAGCATTGATGTGAAAACTGACCTCTGTATATGACCATGTGCCCTGACCCATCTTTCCTTCAAAATGCACCTCCCCCAACCCATAGAAGGGACGCGTCTGTTTTCACAACCATCAACAGGGAATGTTTTCGGAATACTCATCTATTTATCATCGAAGGAGACATTCTCCACCAAGATATGTGCCATCTGTAGATCTGAGTTACTTATATTTTGGCGTGGAGTGGATGGACTCTTTGAGACCATTGTGCTGCTAAAGTTTGTTGGAGAACCCTCAAAATATCTGGCAAGTGGTATCATGAGGATTGTTGGGTGTCATAAGACCTAATAGGCAAAGGATTAATCTTGTTGGGAGGACAAGGGTGGTGTAGAACTTGCTTGGCAGTGAGACGAAGAGAAAGAACCCTGAATATTGGAAGATGGACAGTCTGTGTAAAGTTGTGTTCAGGTGGCAGCCAATAAGTTATATCTGCTGAAGCCATAAACTGGTTCTTGGCAAAGTTAATAGTGATCCTAGTTCCTGCCACAGTTGGGAGCAGTAGGTCCCAGTGATGCAGTAAGAGACTGCCATTTGTAAGTGTGAGGAGCCAATCATAGTGGTATGGGAAAACGTGGATCCCTAGTAGCCACAAGTGTGCTGCTACCAATGCCATGACTTTTGTGAACACCTGGAGGGCTGTAGTGAGCCCAAAGGGCAGAGCGCTGAACAGATAATAATTGGCTCCCAGCCAGAAATGGAGAAACCTCCTCAAATGCTTCTCTAGCTTCACATGAAAATATGCATCTTGAGCTCTGTCAGGCACATCCAATTGTCCTGCCTCGGTAGAGACCAAATGGATTGTAGTGTGACCATACAGAAGTTTGTCTACTTGACATACTAATTCAAATAACATTGGTCTAGAATAAGCCTGAGGTTCCCTGTTTTCTTGGGTAATAAAAAGAACTGTGATTAGACTCTGGATTGCACCTGGTCTATTGGGACCAGTTGGATGACTTTTTTTTTTTTTTTTTTTTTTTTTTGGCTTCTTGGAAATCTTTGCTACCACAAGTTCCCATTGACTGACTGATATATCTGGAACTTTTTTTTTGTTCATTTGACAGGGGAAAAGGAAAATGGTATAGAATAACCTCTGGAGATTATTTAGCACCCTTGAATCTGTGGTTTTGTTTTGCTAGGCTTGTAGGTGCAAAGATAAGCATTTCCTGACTGCTTCCAGAGTGCATAAGTCAGGCAGCCTTTAAGCGATGCTGAAAAGGCTTTTCAGAGATTGGTCCACAAAAGCCTTGATTATGCAGTCCACCCCTGCCCCTGGGGTGACATCTTTTATTGTTGCCTTCTGTGCCATGAGGGGGTCCATCTCCAGGAGTCTCCTAATAAGGGCTCAGTGATTTCCTGAACCACATGCTTTCCAGATTGCTGATTCCTAGAGTAGGATCTTTAGGATATGGAGATGTGGATGCCTATTGCAGAAGAGAGTCTTGCCATCCTGCTGACTACTGGTGAGCATTTCTTGAACTTTAGGTCCATACAGCGTGGACCCATCAAATGGGACCTCTTGAAGCTTTCCGTAAAGTTGCACAGGTGCATACAGGCATGTTGGCAAATGGAAATGATGATGCCTGCATTCCTGGCTGTACCTTCAGCTATATTGGATAAAGATTGGAGGGTGGACAGCTGAGAATTCAATTTCTTCTGAACATCTGCTGGTAGTACTCCCAAGAGAGACTTGGAAATTTCCTTCTTCAAGTCTCTCTGAAATCTGGTGACATAAGCTAGACAATTGAGCACCCTGAGAGCAAAGGTAGCTGAAGCACAAGTCCATTTCCCAAAGCGGTCCATCAACCTAGGTTCTGTTATGGGGGGAATAGACCAATGAACTGTCTTTGGAGAGTTTTTTTTTTTTTGTGATCACTGCTACAACTATCGCATCTACCAGAGGACCCTTTCTCCAATGTTTCCTATCTATGGGGACTGAGAGATATCAGTCTGGCTTTTTGAGGATATAGACTCCACCATGTCAGGGTCCTTCCATGCCTGTTGAGACATCAAAACAATGGGTAGATCAATTGGTGGCACTACTCAGGAGGAACATGAGCTGGACCCAAAGGCTTCCAGGAACACGGACTTGTCAGAAGAAAGGCCAACTGTGGACCCCCCCCCCCTCTGTTTTATCAATTCCAGAATCTAGCTAAATGTGATATCCTCAAAGGGGAAAATTGCAGACCCTTCACCCTCCACAAAGTCTGGCTTCATTGACAGACTTAAGTATAGAATCTAACTGCTTCCATTTGCACATCTGTTTCCTATGAACCGTCTGAGGGGGAAGATCAGAGGGTTCGGAATCGGACTGGGAGCTAAGATAGCAGGAAACCTGGGAAGCTGTGGGTGCAACTCTGTCTGACAGAAGAATGAGAAACCGAAGCTGCTCCAAGCTGGGGTTCGGATGCTGCCAGCCTTGAAGAACACCACCTTTTCTCCTGGCATCTACAGTACCAGATGAAAAGCCTTGAAGGCCGAAGAAGCCACCAGCTCCGTAGGTTCCATCCTATCCTCTGATACAGTAGAAACCTTGGAAGAGATGGGTTTTTACCCTGAGGCCGAGTGCTATCTATCTCTAAAGCACCAAGGGGAAGAGACTGCTCCAACAGTTTTCGTGTCGAACCCTTCTCCTGAGCCTCGACACCAAAGCTTTGTCTCCAAGACTGTTCTGGATTAGAACACGTCTGACCCGAAAGAAGAAGGGAAGCAGTCATAGTCAGTTATCTGAACTATCACCTCCAAAGTGCTCCTGGGCAGGTCAGGCCTGATGCTACCGGCACTGATGAGCAAACTGGTACCAGAAAAGAGCATAGAGGAGGAGTTAGAGGGACAAGCACTTGGTACGTTTCCAGAGTACAGTACCAAGAGAACCCCAAGCTGTATCTGCATCCTGAGAAATTTTCTGATCATTCTGTTGATGTCCTGTTCAGTCAAACGCCTTGAAGACTGGGATGATGATTCCACCGACGGTGATCTGGAATAGTGCTTCTTTTGAAGTATCAGAGAGTGAAGTGTTGGGATGATTAGTTCCTTTGAGAACCAGGGCCGAGTCAAAGATGTACAGAGCTGAGAAACTGTCTGCTCTGATGGCCTCCATGCTTTTGGATCCAATTCCAAAGATAGGGAATAATCCAGAGGCCTGTCATGGGACTTCAGAGTACACTTTTTCCGTAGACTTGTTCTTATATTTTCTTTTCCTTTGTCCACATCCACTTTCTTCCCAGATTTCTTGCCTTAGCTTTGGGAGAAAAAAATGAATGAAAATGATGTCGGGGAGGCAGACCCTGTCTTGGGAGGAGGAGTCCCTCGACGAGTTTTTCATGCCTGGATTGCAGGACTCGCATCAAGCAGTAAAAGAAGCACAGGCTTGGTGTAAAGTATTTAAATGTGCAGCCCATAAACTGCGCATGCAGTGGGGGTCTTGGGGGAACAGCTCATGTCCATACTCCATGCACTTTTTAAACCCTTGACTATCAACCATGATAGATACAGTAAAACATATGCACACGTGTACACCCACACACACAGAATAATATTGGCTAATGGGATCTACATAACTTACTCCGATACTAATGTATGTAAAGCCAAAAATTCTACTCAAAAAATACTTAGTATAGAAGTTTGTGAGATTTTTTTTCTAACAATCTTAAATTCCTATAATAACCACCTGTATAAACTACCAAAAACACATCTAAACTAAGAATGTTTTTAAAGATGTGCACTAGAGTGTAAAACTCTCTTGGTAAAGGAGGAGTGAACAAAAGTACCACAAAGGATACAAATTATTAACACGACTGAACACCTCAGGTGGCAAACTCGATTTTGGGTAATAGGGGTGGAGGTCAGAGACTTATGGGTACAGGAGGAGTCAGAGTCAAAGCCCTGAAACTGATGAGCTTCAAGATCAGTGCTGCAGCCCATAGTTGAACTGGATGAAAATCAGACAACATTGAAGTATTATTATGGTAAGTACATAACTTTTGTTTTTGAAAGTGCCAAAATGACGTGGTCCAAAGTAATTTGGGGAGGAAAGGTGTGTGTGTGGGGGGTGAAGTTGGAAGAGAATTTGCCTACAAGAATATTGGCAATGTCCTTGAGGTCAGAGAAAGCGACACAACTAGAAGAGTTAAGAACAGTACAAAATTGTTGGTTACTTCTAATCTTCCTAATACAGGTTAAGGGGGTCTTATAGTTAATGTTTGCATTTTGGGCAACCCTAAGTTCATAGTTGGCCTGTCATGTCCTAGCGGGAGGTTTGAAGGACTTGCCTAAAAATCCCTTTTTTTAATGATGAAATGGACATCTTTTAGCGATGGTCTGGAGATTTTCCTTTAGTTTGATGTGGTAATTCCGCCATATAGGTTTAGTCTTAAACTTGCCATTATGTTTAATGTGGGACTCAATAGCAGTGCTTCTGTACATACATCCAAGAGGAAATATAATTCAATGGAGTAGCCAGCAGCCTTGGGTATAAGATATGCTTCAGAGTTATGCAAACTGTGATTATTAATAAGATCATTTAAATAGTAAGTAAGTAGTTTAGGAGTAATCCCTGATTGTAGAGAAGTTATTAGGGGCCTGAAAGCAGACTTTCAGAAGGAGGGGGTATTAAGAGGGGTAGTGCAACTGGGAGAAACATCTTTACGAACAAGCTCAGGATTTACTCCATTGGTGAGCAAGGGAACAGTTTTGTCAAGTGTAGTAGCATTTATGAAATCCAGAAATCTCTGGGCATTTTTTTTATTGGTAGTATATGCTTGCCAGCTTGTGTGGATAGTTGAAGTCCATGTTAATTAAGGTATTTGGTTTGATGGTGAACTTCAAAATGGTCAGATATTTCAGATACTATGGAAGGGCCATATAAAGGGTTCGGTAATTGTAATGCGATAATCAATTTAATTAAGTGTAATTGAACTTAAGCCAGTTCCAGGTATGTATCATGCAGAATCTGACAAAAACTAACACTCCCCACAGTTGTCAGTGCATCTGAATGCATGATGGGCATTGTACTCTGTAATAGATGGAATGTTGTTTCACTAAACCAAAACCAGGGGCCCTATTACAAAATATTTGCTTTTGATGTGAGTGACTTACTCCAGTATAACCCTGCTCCAGTTCCAAAAGACTTGCTGTTGGTGCAAGTTTAAGCATGCTTTGTAGATTGTCCTTGCTCTTGATGTAAATGATTTACTCCAGTGTAAGTGTTTTGGAATGTAGCCTTAGGTTTATGCAGTTGCACAAATATTGATATCTTTGTTAAAAAAAATACTTGAGGCTTCTTTGTTGTGTGTGTTTTTGGGATTCAGCTTTGCTATCCTAATATCCAGATTAGAGTTTGTTGGTTTGTCCATAAGTAAACTCTGCAAAGAGAATTGTCCTGTATGATTTTGGAATTAGTAACTGATGTATAATTTCTTCCCTTTTTTTCTTTAACTGTTAAAAGATGATCTTTTGACTCAAAATATATGTAAGAAGTAATTGAAACATTTTCATCTGAAGTAGTTAACTTCATTTGGTCTGCAACCTGTGGGATACGGATCCGATCTCGAATCCGAGACGGCAACTTTGCAAAGCTTAGATCCGAGCTCCTAGCTCCTCCCCTTACCCATAATCCCCTGCCAACCCTGACTGACCTCAGATCTAGTTTGCCGCGCTTCTGGTCAGCAGCTCGGTTTTGAGCTCCTGCTTCGTAGGGTCTTCGTAGAGTTTGCGAGAAAATCTGAACTTTTTTTTTCTATTACTTATAAGTGTACGAGTGTGTTGTGGTTAGGTTTCCCTTTGGTTAAATCCTTGTAGTTAAATCTTTTTAGTTAAATTTACCCTCCCTCCCCTTTTCTGGTATGTAGTTCTGTGTGTGGTGTGTTTGGGGCCTAACGAGTGTGTTTTCTTTAGAATGTCTGAGGCCCCAGAACCAATCTTTTCTAAGTGCACCGAGTGTGGCCATAAGCTCTCCCTGGCGGATGGCCACACTTGGTGCGTCCGGTGCCTTGGGGTTGAACACCTTTCCTCTGGATGCACTGTCTGTGCGGCGTTCAACCCCAGGGCACTGAAGGACCGGAGGTCTAAGCTGATCCTGGCGGGACTTTTGCCCCCGGATTCGGCTTCGGCCTCCGGTGCTTCTGTGGCCTCCTCCCAGGCTTCAGTGGCGGCCACTCCTGCCTCCCTCCCCCCGGCCGGGACTCAATCTCCCGCTTCGGCGCCAGAGGAGAGGGAGGCCAGGAAAGAAAAACGGAAGGAGAAGCACCATAAGCGGCGGGCCGAGTCCTCCGCTTCGGCCCCCCCGGCTAAGCGGGCTTCTCCCTCCACGGCTTCCAGGTCTCCTCCTTCTCGGCTCCGGTCTTCATGCTTCTCACCGGGACTCGAGGAGGAGGAGACCCGATCTCCGTCGAGGTCATCAAGGCGACATTCCCGGCCAGTCTCGGTGACCTCGTCGAGATCAAGCTGATTTGGAACGGGTGATGCAAAGGTTCATCCAGGCCCAAATGCAGATGGGAGTGCTTCTGCCTCCCCCCCCCCCCCTCCAGGGGGGAGCTCAACACCTTTCTTTGCCCCAAAAGCTCCTTCTCTGACCCGCTTCCTGGATTCGGAACGCTCTGAGCCGGGCAGCGTTGGAGCCGGGGGTGGGTCTGCACCGACAGTTTCTGGTACTTCGGCTCCGACTCTTCCCCCGAGTTTTCCGGATCCGTTCTCGTCGGATCCGAGCTCTCGGAGCCGTGCTCTGAGCTTCGGATCCGAGGAGTTTAGTGTGCCTTCGGCTCCGTCGAGGTCGGAGCACACTGGCCTTTCGGATCCGATGGTCTCGGCGCCGGCTCCGATCCAGCCATCGGGTCCGAGTGAGGGTCAGCTCTCGGATCCCAGAGAGAGTGGCTCTCCCTCGGTCTTCGAGGTGGTGGAGAGGGCTCTGTTGAGTGCATCCAGGCCCCCACTCCCTGCTACGGTTCCATCCCGCACTCCATCTCGTTTGGGTAGGGCTTCCGTCACCCGGCCACAGGGACAGCCTGCTTTGACGTCTCAGGTCATTCCCCTGGAACAAGACGTTGCTGGTGAGTCATCCTCGGACAGTCCCCCCGGGGATGTTCCTCACAAGCGGAAGTGTAAGAGGAGGCACGTGGGCTCTCCCGAGTCCTTGACAGAAGACACGGATTTGGATGAGGGGGAAGGCTCCCCAAGGTCACCCCCCCCCCGAGGATGTCTCCTTCGGAGACATCATGGAAATGCTTAGGATAAGAGGGGGGTGGTCTGCCCCCAAGGCTTCCTCGGACAAATCCGTGTTCCTGGAGGAGTTCGAAGCAGGCCCATCTACCTCTTAGGTGTCGACCCCTTAGTGGACCTTATCACCACTAGGGCGTGGAAGGAGCCAGACACTGTGGAGCCAGTCCCCAAACATCCTGACAAGATCCTGAGCCCCCGGCAGAGAAATCCCATTGGTGCAAGGGACCCCCTGTAGATGCCATGTTGGTGGCGGCAGTCACCAAGAGGGAGTTAACCGAAGAGAGTCCCACGGTCCATCCCCCGAGCAAGGAGTCTCGCTCGATGGACTGTCTCGGGAAGCAGGTCTTTAGTTCATCGACCTTCACTGTAAGGTCCGTGAACTACATGGCACATGTGATTTGACTGCGGCGAGACCTTATCAAAGAGTACGCTGCATCGCCCCCGGAGTCCATGTCGGGGGAGGACAAACAGTTGTACTCCACTCGCATGGCCACTCTTGGGTCTATATCCAACACCTCTATGCGGCTTTTATCCCATGCTACAGAGGGAGCCGCTAGAGCCAGCGGAGCAGGCCTAGTTATGAGGCGCCAGGCCTGGCTCCGACATTGTGATTTCGCGGAACCCTTCAAGGCGTCCTTTGAGAATGCCCCCTTTGATGGTTCTGCCCTATTTGGCAAGACAGTTCGTGAGACTTTGGTCCAGAGTGAAAAGGATGGGAAGGCGTCTGCCGTCGGAGTCCGCTTCTCTGCTCCCCAGAAGTCCTTCTCCAAGAACCAAAAGGGACAGAAGAAGATGTGGTTCCGAAAGTCGCAACAATCCCAGTCCGCTCTGGACTCCCAGTCCGTCCGCGGCAGAGGAGGACAGGATGGATGCCACCCTAGAGGCAGAGGGGGCCCGAGGAACTTTGGGTCCAGAGAAGCCTTCTCTGATCGGCCCACGCAGCAACCCTGAGGGGTTGCCTGACTGCTCTACTCTGGAGGCAGTCAGGGGGCGTTTTTCAAAGCACCTGGCAGCTTGGGAGTCCATTACAACAGACCACTGGGTGCTTCGTATCATATCCAGAAGATACAGAATTTCCTTTTTCTACATTCCCGACACCCCCGGGCACCTCCCCGATGTTTCACCCAATCAGAGGGAGGCAGCAGCTGCGGAAATTCGGCTGCTTTTAGAAAAAGGAGCCATCCAGCATGTCCTCCCAGGCCAGTCCGGATCAGGTTACTACTCCAGGTTCTTTTTGGTGCCAAAAAAGACGTGGGACCAAAGGCCTATCCTCTATCTTTCCCTACTAAATCTGTCAGTAACCAAAGAAATATTCCGGATGGTCACTCTTCAGTCTGTTCTCCCCCTCTAGCGGGAGAACGACTGGATGTGCTCCATAGACCTCATGGACGTGTACTACCACATATTGATGGACGAACGGTCCAGGAGGTTTCTCTGCTTCCGGCTGGGAGCCAGTCATTATCAATTCAGGGTCCTCCCCTTTGGTCTCACCTCAGCCCTCAGGGTGTTCACCAAGGTATTAGCAGTGATAGTGGCCCACCTGAGACTCCAGGGAATGCAGGTCTTCCCGTACCTGGATGACTGGCTCCTCACTGCCCCGACAAGGCATCTACTATGCTTAGCCAGGGACTACTTTCTCAACCTTGCTCCGCAACTAGGGATCACTATAAACTCGGACAAGTCCTCTCTCACCCCTGCTCAGGTGATAGATTTTATCGGGGCCAGACTGGACACCAACAGGCAACTAGTCTTCTTAACTCCCGACCGGTTGCACACTTTGAGGGCACATGTGCGGGCCATCTTTCAATCTTCAAAACCTCCGGCGGGATTGGTTCTGAGGGCCCTGGGGTCCATGGCAGCCACTATAAACCTTCTTCCCATGGCGCGTCTGAACATGAGGATTTTACAGTGGACTCTCCAAGTCCAATGGTCCCTTCTTCAGTACCCCTTGAGTCACCCCATTTCTCTCAGCAGGGCCTGTAAGAGGGCTCTCGTTTGGTGGCTTCAATCGCCGGACCTCCAGGTGGGACGCCCCTTTGCCACGGCCCCCCCTCTCGCCACGGTGACCACGGACACCTCTCATCTTGGGTGGGGGCGCCTTATTCGAGCAGGATGGTCCAAGGCACGTGGAACGATTCGGAGACCTTATTGCACATAAATGTTCTAGAGATGAGGGCAGTGCTGTTGTCGTTGCAAGCACTTCAGAGCCTTCTGTCTGTAGAAACAATTGCAGTTCATGTCTGTGGTATGGTATATCAACAAACAAGGGGGAGCCAGGTCTTACCCACTCTGTCGAGAAGCCATGAGAGTGTGGGAATGGGCGATCTCCACCAACCGCTTTCTCATTGTAACGCACATTCCGGGACGGACCAACATCCTGGCGGACAGACTGAGTCACACCATCCTTTCACCTTACGAGTGGTCCCTCAATCCTTGAGTAGCGAGTCGAATTTTTGCCATTTGGGGGCAGCCCTGTTGCGATCTTTTCGCATCTCCCTCAAACATGAAATGCAACAATTACTTCGCTCTCATTACCCCTGCCGGGGAATCCCCGAGGGACGCCTTGGTGCATGCTTGGCCACCCGGTCTTCTCTATGCCTACCCTCCTCTTCCCCTCATGCTGAAACTTCTTCAGAAAGCCAGTTGGTTGGGGAGCAGGATGATCCTCATTGCCCCATTCTGGCCTCGCCAAGCTTGGTTCCCTTACCTCTGGTCTCATCGAGTGAATCCGCCCTGGATTCTAGATCCCCTTCCGGATCTAATCTCCCACCCCCAGGGGCTCACACTTCCTGACCTGGCCAGCCTCAAGCTTACGGCTTGGCTGCTCCAGTTCCACTTGTAGCTAGGACTCCTGGTATCTCATCTCCAGTTAAAACTATCCTAGTAGCAGCGCACAAGCCCTCTACTAGGCAGGTCTATGGTAGTAAATGGAAGCATTTCTCTATCTGGGCAGAACGCCATAATTTGGACCCTTTTACAGCCCCCTTGCGACTTTCTTTCAGGTCTTTTTAATGATGGAGCTTAGCTGTTCTACGGTTAAGGTTCAGTTAGCAGCTATCTCTCATTACCACGTAGGTACTGAAATGGGCCCTTTGATTTCTACAAAATTGTGCAAAACATTCCTAAAGGGCACCTTTCTTCTTAGACCTCCAATAAAGGAAGCGGTACCTCCATGGGATTTGACCTTGGTATTACAAGCCCTGACAGCCCCTCCCTTCGAACCGGCGTCTTTAGTAGACCTCAAATATTTGTCTTGGAAAACAGCCTTTCTTGTGGCTATTACTTCAGCCAGGAGAGTATCTGAATTGCAAGCTCTTTCTGTGAAACCCTCATATTTAGCCTTTCACAAGGATAGGGTTTACCTCAGGACCAATCCCTCCTTCCTTCCGAAGGTAGTTTCTTAATCTAATATTAACCAATCTATCAACTTGCCGGTCTTCTTTCCTAACTACCAGAACAAAGGGGAGTACAAACTACATTCTTTGGACGTATACAGACAACTTCGATTTTAATTCATAGGACATCTGGTCATAGACAATCCGACTAGTTGTTCCAAATTTAATCTAGGTAATCTGGTCTTGAAAGTTTCCTTATCGAGATGGATTTCACAGTGTATCATTACAGCGTATCAAAATTCCGGCAGGCCCGCACCTCAAGGAGTTCGTGCCCATTCAACTAGGGCTATGGCTACATCTGCCTCCTTTAAATCCAGGGTTTCCTTGGATGATATCTGTCCAGCAGCCACTTGGGCCTCATCTCATACCTTCATCAATCATTATAAATTGGACATTACCTCCAGAGGGAGAACTTCTTTTGGCTCCGCAGTGCTCCGGAATATCCTTCCATGAAGGCGGCCCAAGGTTTAGGTAGCTGGGGACTCTGTCCCACAGGTTGCAGACCAAATGAAGTTAACTACTTCAGATTAAGAAGTTATGTACTCACCATAACGTTCCATCTGAGTAGGTAAACTTCATTTGTCTGCAACCGTCCCCCTGACCTTCAGATCTGTTTCATGTCATATAGTGATGTACCATTCTGATAATGTCGTTAGTTATCCACTATAGTGCTTCAGGGCAAACTTGATCTGAGGTCAGTCAGGGTTGGCAGGGGATTATGGGTAAGGGGAGGAGCTAGGAGCTCGGATCTAAGCTTTGTAAAGTTGCCGGCTCGGATCCGAGATCGGATCCCTATCCCACAGGTTGCAGACAAAGGAAGTTTACCTACTCAGATGGAACGTTATGGTGAGTACATAACTTCTTATTCACTGTCTTTGCTCCTGTACAAACTTAATTGCACCTTTTTTGTTGCCTTACATAAAATATCTTCTTTTTTGCCCTTATAAAGTTCATGTAGTTTAGTCCTTAGTCCACTAACTCTGGGTTGGATTTGACATAAGGGTTAAGGTCTTCACCCTATGGACACAAGGGGCAGGGTTTGATTCTGACCTCTGGTTATTGGCTAGGCTTAAAATGGCTCTTCAGGGAAGTTAACCTAGTATTCATCTATGAACCTATTAAATGGAATGTGTGTAGCGGCTTCTCCCCCCTTAAAACACTGACACTGCAGATTTGTGTACATTTTTATCCTGCAAATGAGTAGATCTAAACAAAAATCACTTTCTGCTTTCTCTACTGCCAGTTAAGGTATCTTGAGTGATCTCTCTTTTTTTTTTTTTTTTTGTTTACTCTCTCTTAATACAAATGGATACCATCCTCTCTTTTATCCCTCCTGTATTGCCCTCGCACTTCATCAAGTACACTAAAATTATTTTCAAAGGTTGTACTTTCATCTTGGCTTGCCGATATCTTTTGATGAGCATTTGCCTCTTTAAGCATTTTATTCTTAACACTAGCAGAAATAGGCCCACAATCTCCATTCTCCTGCTTATCTCACTGTCTGTATATTCACTTTGTTCTGAAGACCCTCACTCAAGAATCCTTCTTTTGTTATTTTTATGTTCTCTGTTTCTTTAACATTTCATGTAAGTTTCTATGTATACTTTCATCTTAAACTGACTTTTACTTCAGAGTTTTGCATAATTTCATATTTGTTTTTTATAGAGACATGTCTTACGTTTTGGGTTTCTGTTGCACTGTCATTAGAGGATCCTCCTTACTGTCTAACTGCAGCCAAATTTTAGATTATTTTGTAATTCTATGGCAACCTGCTACTCCTTGGCTCGATTCTGGATCTCTTTAGGAGTTTACTGCTCTGTCCCCGCACTGTATCTCTCAATCTGGAAACATCAAAAATCTGGACAGAGGACCATGAAAAGTGGGTACAACTGGCCAAAAATCGTGACACTGATTAACGTAATATTTGCATACATAATCATGTAACCCTGCCCACTCTGGTGGATTGTGAGATGCTAACATGAAAATAAGTCACTAAATAATAATAAATAATGGCAGACATTTGAATTTCAGACTTCATGTCCCTCAGGAAATACATAATAATGCAAAACCTGTTACACTAGCAACTGAGTTTACAGGAGCAATATTTATAATCTGCCCTTATTTTGGTCTTTTGCCCCACCATTATTTTTGGCTTTGTCTGGATTTATTGCTCTGAGGGATTGAGAGGTAAGAATGACAACAAATGTCCCACACAGCCAGAGGAACCCCTGCAAAACACAGAAACACCAGTACAAATGCAGCTGTCAAACTCCTCTGAAGACCCCTCCCCCGCACAGAAGAACAAAAAACATACAGCACTGCAGATGCACACAGGGCCGTTCCAAAAGCAGCAACATTTAAACTCCCCTGAAGAAGAGTTTGCAAAACATTTGCACTGCATTTTTAAATCTTTCTGGAAACTTGTTTTATGTTTGCATAAATTGTGCTACCTTGAAAACAGTGGTATTGGTTGTTGTTGTTTTTCTTTCAGCTTTTCCCGGTTACGGGTCGCCACAGCAGAACTCCGGTCCGCTAATGATTGGCAGCCGATTTTTATAGTGCCGAGGTTCCAGCCCGACGCCCAACCTTCAACGAAGGCACGCCCATTCACACTTCTTTCAAACGCTAAACAGTGGTATTGGTAAATATATCAAATTCACATGTAAAACTAAAGTATCCATTAGTCTTATATAAACTATAACCAGGCATGGTAATCCATGAAAATAAACAGATATCAAACTGGAATATTACAACAGCAAACTTTGAAGTAGGCAGTAAATTGAGTAGAGTATACTGGGGAAACAAGAAAGAGCTTGCAAAATGTGCGCGTTATGGAATCAGATGTAAAGGATGTGCTTACAAATCTCGAATCTTTGTGTACTTTATGCGGAAGAGCAAGCACATGTTACTGCACAGCAGTGCTGGATAGCATGTGAGATACTGCCCTATGGGAAAAAAAAAAGGAATGGTCAAACACACAGGTGCAAAGTCTGCTATTATAAAAAGAAAGTACAATCTTCCAAGGCAAGTGTTCTTGTCTATAATGATCCCTAATGTAAATTAAGTTCTAACCACCAACTTGCCAATTCACTCTTTTTCCATTGATTCAGCAGCTGTATGCCTCTGACAACAAAGTGAACGCAGTTTACACCACAGCTGTCAAATTTCAGCCTGCTAAACACGGAGCACTATGGAATTGGATCATAATGTGTAACAAAAAGGAAAAAAAGAATGTGGGTTACTTTCTTAAATGTTTAACTATGAAGCTTACAGCATGATTAAAAAACTCAATGCACACTTGCTGTTGAGTTGACTCAGTATTATTTATCACAGATGTATATCCAGCCTTACTTCGTCTGAGTGTAACACGGAGTTTGTAAGATTCAAAATCACAAGCAAGTTAGTCAACCCAAATACTACAACAACGTAATTCGCTGCCAGCTCTACACGAAGTCTAGGGTATATATGACTAAGAAAACTGTTAACATTACATGCCGGTAAAAGGAAAAAAAAACACTGTTTCCCTAACACAGGCAGTCCAATTACTACAACATGCATAGTATGCCAACTCAGCAGAATGTCTAGGTACATATATGACTAAGTAACTTAACATTAGATACTAGCAACAAAATGAATGAAGGCAGTCAGCCACATCAAAAAAGAAATCACCATCACCAACTGCTGACCTATGACATAATTCTGCTAAAAGAAGAGAGAAGAATTTTAAATTCTAGTTCTTTTACATTAACTCAGAACTCTTCATAAGAGCAGACAAGTGAACTGCAGACCCAGAGTACAGTGGGGAAGTGAGGAGGGCTGGGGGCAGTGCTCAGTAACAGTCACAGACCTATGTCTGTTGATGCTTAGAATGATAAGAGGTATGCCTAGGAAAACATCGCCTATCCAAAACGCACTTTTCTACTGTATGTACCTACTTCTATTAACACAATGTCCTCCATGTGAACAGTATGCCCACTTAAGACAATATACAAAAGGTTAAAAAATGCTGGCATTATAAATTCCACTAGAATTCATATTAACATTATTGTCATTATTTATGACCAACTACCACACACGGATGTAAAACCATATGTACGCTACTTCCTATAACTTCTTAAATGTATAAAAAGTGTTCCCAATACTAACTTTACCATACGTTCTTCACTGTACTTTTCTACAAGAACTAAAGATGTTAGAAAAAAACTGAAACGGTCTTCTACAATGACATTTGCCACTATTTTTTAACATTCTAAGCAGTGACAAAGTATCACATCCAGGATCAAAATTTTATAACGCAAATGGCACGGACTGTCTGATGCTGACGATACACCAGCAATGCGTGCTGACATCAGCATTCATTAAAAAATTTAAGTAAAACAAAACACAAAATCGGGATTTGCAAGGGCCACTCAAATTCATGGCACCTTATTATTTTGCCACCCAAAATGGGAAATACCGAGGAATTCATTACAGTTTAGAGGTATGCCCCCCACAAGTACTGAATGGGTGTGTCAAGCTGCTGCTTGCCACTGTAAGTGTATCAGCCTCCCACACCATGTCTGTGGATTCTCTGTCATCTCACATTTTCCATAGTGCTTTAAAATGCTGACATTTTTTCATGTTGAATATCGTGAGTAAAATCAAGGTTACAGCTCAAAATATTGCAGTTTTCCTAGACTCGTCTAAAGTTCTAGATGTGTAAGGGGTGCACTTTTTCTGTCGATTTGAATGCATGTTACCTCCACTTTTCCAGGGGGAGGGTGTGGTGATGTACAGGGAGTGCAGCTGTTTCATGAGCCCTGGTGTTGATATTGGGACAATGAAAGAGAAGCCGTTGCTGCAGTAGGTGGGTGAACAAAGAGGAACCCACCAACATGTAAGTGGGAGTATTTCCCTGACTACACCACCGAATGCTCACTCTGAGTGACTTTGGACCTGCACATCATTGTGAGGTTGGATTTAAGCAAAACCCCTTAGGCTTGGTCATAGTATGTTGCCTTCAGCTTCTCTACTCCTCTCTGTGGTCACGAGGAGGAGGAGAGCCTAATGGCTATAGAAGTGTTCTTGTGTGGTGAAACTAGACCCATCAGGTGAAGGAACACACCAGGTTATCCCCCCATTTTGATGGTGTCAGGAAGAAAATAACTATATGAGAATTTCATGGATCAGAATTTAATATTAAGCTGGCAAAGATAACAAAATTGTAGTTTTATATTCCCTGTTGTAGCAGAGTTAATTTCTTGTAACTTTTCACTGATTGATCGTAATTGTGATACAATTCCAGTACCACTTAGTCTTCCTTTCCTCATATCAACCTCCATAGGGATTCTGCAAACTTTATTTCCTCTCTATTCCTTGACTTATTGAAGGCATTTGGCACTGTATCCCATCAGATTCTTCTTCATAGACTATCCTCGCAAGGCCTTGACCACCCCTCCCACTCTTGGTTCCACAGCTACCTTTGTAATGTGTTGCAGGCAGTTAAATGGCAAAAAAAATCACCATTCTTGCCCATTCAAGTCAGAGTGCCACAAGGCTCAATCATGAGCCCCATAACATTTTTATTGATGACTTCTACACTGTAGTGGGTGGCTGTGGTGGTGCAGCTGTTAGCATTGTCACCTCATGGCACGAGGTTCTCTGATTTGATTCTTGGCTGGGGCGCCTTCTGTGCCAAATCTGCTTGTCCTCCCTGCAGTCGCGTGGGTTTCCTCCGGGTGCTCCAGTTTCCTTCCACAATCTGAAGACAATGCAGTAGGTGGATTGCACACTGTAAATTGGCCATAGGTGTGAGTGAGTGGCACTAATAAACTACTGTTTGCAGAACTAGCCACCAGGCTGTGTAAACCTTGGCTGGAGGTGATAGTCACTGTTGAAGTGGCACTCTGACCCCGTGGGCAAAAATGGGGAAAAGGGGGTTGAGGATGGATGGACTTCTACACTGTCGTTCAGCATGCTGATGTTGCTACACTAATTACCAGAGCCAAGTCCCTCTGAGAATTTCTCAAACAGACCCGGAAAGCTCTTCCATGCATAGAAGCTTGGTTCAACACTTACTACTTTTTGCTGAATGGTAAGAAAAAAAAGTTACTGCTTTTTACACATCTTGTACAAAAAAAGAAAATTCATCATCACTGTAGATCAGAGTGCACGTGCTATGTGCTGAATCTTTAGGAAGCATGTCAAAGATGTAACGTGTATGTATAAAGGTTAAGCACATGCCATTCCTAGTACCATTTTGAGAGTGCAGCCAGAGAGTAAGCATGTATGATTCTAGCAGTAAGACTGTATATATGTTACTTAAAGTCGGTAATCTTCTGTCGTGATGCGTTTGTATAAAATAAAGCTGCTTGAACAGAACCCATGAAGATTCTTCTGTTGTGTCCAAAGTAGAATAGCAACATAGTTTCAGAAGTGGGATCACAGAGAATAATAATCGAAGCCATGAGGTGCAGAGATGGCAGTGAAGGTAAACAAAGAGAAACGAGCATGAAAAGGAGCCAGAAAAGAATAAAAGGTAATGTGAATATGCACAAACTACTTATTTTATTAAAAAAATAAAACAGCATTACAAGGGCACAAAATTGCATTATTAAACAAGCAGGAGGCACAAAAGGTTTCTTTACTAAGAAAAATGTTTAAAATAACAACATTTGACAAAAACAGTGGGAACATCCACAGATGTTCCCCACTAAAAGAATGCAGAGCATAAGTAATGTGTCCTATACAATCTGCCTCGAGGCCCTATCTCTGTATTCAGTCTCTTACAGGCTTTTGAGGGGAGATCTATGCCTGGAATACACGGCATTGTCAGACCGCACTCTGATGGACCTCCTGTATATCCACAAAACAAAAAGTACCAGAATGACCCGTTCTAAAGACGTAAACTTTGCTGTGATATAAATAGGACCTGCTGGAGAAAGCGGTATGTATCCCAGAGACTACCCAGTCTATGGAGCAGGCTCCCCATCCATGTGAAGCAGAGTTCCTCCCTAATCCAATTCAAGTGCAACTTGGACAATTGGATGGGAAAACGGAAATTCATCCCTGGTTTGGCACCTATGTCTCTGATGCAGACAGGTAACCTGTAAATGGTTCATCACCCAGGCCCATGCTTACACTTATCAAGGGTATCAAAACTAGTCAGAGAGTTGGGATGCATGGCTAGGTTTAAAAAGGCCCTTGTGGTCGTTGGCCTAGTAAGCACCTATGAACCTATAATCAATGAACGGAAATCCAAACAGGTGTCCACCCAAAGGATAATCTTCCTAAGAGCAAGTCTGGACACAGCAGCCCAGATGGCATACCTTACACCAGAGAAAAACATTTTCCTGACAGCCTACCTCTGTCAACTAGCCAGCAAGCCCCAGCTATCTGCAAGGAAGATCCTACAAGCACTGGGGTTCATGGCATCTTGCATACTACTCATTCCATATGCCAGACTGCATATGAGGAAACTTCAGTGGTACCTAAAGAGCCTTTGCTGTCAACACTCTCAAGACCTGGAAACTATTCTACCTATAATTCCTTGCCTCAGAAAGGATTTTCTTTGGTGGACAATG
This sequence comes from Protopterus annectens, assembly GCF_019279795.1. Lineage (NCBI taxonomy): Eukaryota > Metazoa > Chordata > Ceratodontiformes > Protopteridae > Protopterus > Protopterus annectens. Next base: position 115,112,675 of record NC_056726.1, on the reverse strand, counting down.
GCATGCTCCCACAACAAGGGACTGCCCTTCTCCCAACCCCTCGCTGCCCAGGCTCTCACCACAGATGCATCAGACTATGCTTGGGGTGCACACCTGGACGGCAAGTGCATACAGGGCCAAATGGAGCCCACAGCAAATCCCTCTGCACGTCAGTCAAAAAGAGATGATGGCTGTGCAGCACGCCTTGATAGCTTTCAAACCCCGTCTCTCTCCAGGGGTTCTCCTGATCAAAACAGACAACACCACTGTGATATGGTACATCAACAAGCAGGGAGGGACTCACTCCTACCCACTAAGCAGGCTGGCCATGACCCTTTGGCACACAGCCTCTTCCATGCAGCTGCACCTGTTAGCACAATTCCTGCCAGACTCTCTCAACTCTCAGGCAGACCAATTAAGCAGAAATCTTCTGGACCCACATGAGTGGCAACTCAACATAAGTACATTCACCGTAAAAAAACAGAAATGAGGAACCCCAAAGGTTGACCTCTTTGCCTCCTACACCAACCATCAACTCAGCAAATTCTGCACCAGGGAGCATCACTGCATGGCTTGGAAAGTGGATGCCCTGTCCTTCCCCTGGGTCAGTCTATCGGTCTATGCCTTTCCTTCCCTACCTCTCATCCCCAGGGTACTGCTCAAAATAAGGGGGGAAAACCAAAGACCATTCTTATAGCTCCAAACTGGCCCCGACAACACTGGGTACCCTTTGCTGCGCAGCTTGTCACCGCTGCCTCCATGGCATCTTCCTCAGATTCCAAACCTCCTGATCCAGAGGAAAGGGGAATTCATGCATCCCCAAATGCAGACACTCAATTTGGCACCTTGGCTTATTTCCTAACCCCAAACCAATCTGCCATACTCAGTAAACAGGTTCTGGATGTTATCCATGAGGCCAGATGTCCTAGCACCAGAAAGTCCTATGCAGATAAATGGAAAAGGTTCTGCACCTGGATCCAGGCTAAGGGAGCCAGTACGGCCAGCCCTCCACCCCCTCATCCTGGATTACTTAGCTGACCCTCTACACAATGGTCTCTTTCTCCTCTATAAAAATTCATGCCTCTGCTATTTCTTCTCATTTTCCCACTGAGCAGCCCATTTTCTCAAACTGTTTGACCAAACAGTTCTTCAGAGGGGCTGGCAACTTAAAGCCCCCCAGAAGGGCACCAAGACCAGCTTGGGACTTTAACTTTGTCTTGGAAATGCTCACCCTGCCCCCTTTCAAACCAGCTTCTTCTGCAGAGCTAAAATTTCTCTCCTGGAAGACAGCATTCCTTCTGGCCATCACTTCAGCCAGAAGAGTCTCTGAGCTGCAAGCACTCATGGCTGTGGAACCCTTCATCATCTTCCATGCAGACAGAGTATCCCTCAGAACTAACCCATCCTTCATGCCCAAGGTTGTGTCCAGTGTGGCTCTCAACCAATCCATTCATTTGCCCTTTTTCCTAATCCGCAGAACAAGGGGGAAAGGATTCTTCACTCTCTAGATGTGCACAGACAGCTCAGATTCTGTCTGGACAGGACTAAATCATTCAGAAAGTCTGATCAATTGCTAGTTAGCTTTGCTACAGGGGCAGAAGGCAAAGATCTCTCCAAGAAAAACATTTCTAAATGGATAGTACACTGCATCCATGTCTGCTACAAACAGCATGGAAAGCCTCCCCCCAATGGAGTCTGGACACACTCCACCCAGAGCAGCCTCCACCTCTGCAGCTTTCCTCAGAGGAGTCCCCACCAGGGACATCCTGGAGGCTGCCACCTGGACATCTGTTCACACTTTTACCAAGCATTACCACCTGCCTTTCTTCTCCAAATCGAGGGCAGGGTTTGCCTCTGCAGTCTTGCAGGGCATCCTAGCCAGCCCCTAGTTCCTTGACTGCCTCCACCCATTTCTTCATATTTGGGAATCTACCCAAATGTAATGACTGCAACAGTGAAACACGAAGAACATAGTGCAGTTGTGTACACTTACCATAAATGTAGATGTTTGAGTGCATTCACTGTTGCAGTCCTAGTTTCCCTCCATCCATCCCCCTTTATTCTCTTTCTCCTTTTATTACCTTTCTTCCTTGTTGTTCTCCTTTCCTTACTAGGAACATATTGGTATTTTCCACTGGTGGGGTTCTTACACCAGAACATGGGCTCCTAACAGATTAGGGCAAGAAAAACTGATGTAATGGCGTCGGCTGCCTTACTTTATACTACTGACAACCTGACGTTAGTCTTCAAGCAACAGCAACCAACGTAGAAATACTAAGTCTCTGGTATTCAGGCCGGCCGAGGGCTACCCTGGCAGGGATAAACCCAAATGCGATGACTGCAACCGTGAATACACTCGAACATCTACATTTATGCTAAGGGTACACAACTGTACTTTATCACTATGCCTTTGCTTAGTTTCTGGAGGACCACAATGGACCAAGCCTAAAGCCATTTTTGGGGCACAGTAATTTCTACTGTGATTTGCTTTTGGGAATTCCTTTCCAAGATATTTCTGCCTTTGCAGGGCAAACTCAATCTGAAGCAGTACTTTTAGTTGAGGGAATTATGGGAGAGAGGAGCTCGGTCACTGGAGAAACTGTGAAATGTTTGCCAGCTTGCATCCATCTCAAGGTGGATAACCCAACTTTCAAGATGAATGGAGAGAGAACAAGGAATTAGCACCATGGAAAGAACATAACCTTCAATCTGATGTCAATTTTCATCTATCCTCAACTGAAGGGATCAGATCTGAACCCAAAATATTCACTTTTGAATTTGGATCCAGTCCCTCTGATCCGACTCGGCTGTTGCTAAAGCTTGTGGCAACCAAAAACTCTCAAGCTTCTCCTTTACCTATATAGTGCACCAACCCTAAGTTATCTCGGATCTCGTTTGCTGCTTTCCGTGAAGTACGTGGTTGACCTAGCTCTCGAGCTATAATAGATAAGTGAATATTTTTTCCTTCTTCTCTCTGATATTTCCCGATATTTCCTAATTTCTTTCCAATATTTCACCTTTTTTGTCCCGTTTACGAAAAAGTTCTTCTTCTACCATAGTTAGTACTTTTTTCTTGGCTCAACTATCATAGAGTACTGTACTTCTGTAATTACTATTGCTAGTAAGTTTTTCTTCTCGCTCTGCACTTTGGTATAATCTGTTATTACCATTGTTGATGCTTTGCTCGAAACCCTGTTCTTACTTGACTTTGCTTGTTTGTAGTGACTGCAGAGTCAGAGTTTCACAGTCTCTAGTTTTTGTAGTGTGGGCTTTTATAATGTCAGAAAAAGGGCCTGCTGCATTTAAAAAGTGCAGTAAATATGAGCACAAGCTTCTGATGTCCGATGCCCACACTCAGTGTGTTTACTGCCTTGGCCCATTGTATTTAAGGAGGACTGTTCTGTATGTCATGTCTTCAGTCCCAGGGCCTTGGTTGTGAAAAAGAACAAACTTATTTTAAAAGGTCTGCTTCCTTCTACTTTTGGAGAGGCACTATCTGGGGCTCAATCCCCCAAAAGTTAAGAGCTGAATCTGCTTTCTCCGAAACCTTTCACCTCATCCACCCCAATTTCTTAGCCATCAAAGAAAAGGCCCAAGTTGGATCTGATAAGATCCAAAAGTTCTTTGTCCTTGGATCCAAGAAAGAAAAACATGTCTGATCCAACTGTATCAGATCCTGTGAAAAAGCCTTCAGTTTCGACTGTCTGCAGTCCTGTAGCACTTCCCAAGACAAGATACTCGCCATCCATTGACCCTGTTCCTTCAAGGGTGCCCTTGCCCTTTTTGGAACAAAACTGGTCCAGGTCCCCCTCTGTTGTTTCAACTCGATCTTCCAGAAGTTTGACGAAAGAAGATGTGGGAAGAATGGTGCGGAAGATCGTCTCGGCACAGAGTCAGATGGGTGTCTTATTGGCTCCTACCCCTTCGGGTCAGATCATCTGTCTTTCGACTATACCCTCACTTCCAGTTCCTCCTCTGATTCCTACTGTTGCTTCATAGTTCCTGGATCTGAGCTTTCCGGATCTATCTGGCTAGGATCCAAAGACACTGTTGTCTTCTGAGCAGAACCCTACTCTGAGTGCTCCATTTCATTCGGATCTGACAGGGCTGTTGGAGCTGAGACACCTCTATCAGATACGGGGCGTTGGAGATGATTCCGATGTCATCAGAGCCATCTCGGAGCCTCGGCACTAGATAGCAGTTCTCCAGCTTCCTCCTCAGGGAGATTGTCTGAAGTGGGAGAGGACAGCAGTCCAAAAGCTTGTCTTTTCAGATCCGAGGTCTTCTCTTTCTCCAGGGTGGTCTGTCTTCGTGGCTGTGAAGATGTTTTTTTCTGGCTGGGCAGATCAGACCGCTCCAACCTCCATGGATCTTCAGCTTTCTACCTTAATGTGTCTGTGCTCTGACGACACCGCTCTGTGCTCTGAGCCTCATCACTCTTTATCAAAGGGACAGCTGGTCCAAGACCCCCAGGCTTCCCAACAGGGTATCTTGATTTCTTCCAATATCTCCCCAGAGAATCCAGCTGAGGATGTCCCTAGGAAGAAGTGTAAGAGAAAGCTCTTGGACTTCCCAGAGGAGTCCGTCATGGATGATACAGACTTCGATGAAGATAAAGGGTCTCCACAATCACCTCCTGAAGATGTCCCATTTGGAGACATCCTAGAAATCCTAAAGCAGAAAGGTGGTTGAACACTTAGCAACCCTTCATCTGAGGGATCAGTATTTCTGGAGGCTTTTGGTATTGGCCCATCTACCTCCTGGGTTATTCAGCCCACTGTCAAGCTTCTTGAGTTTGTTTCCCGGTGGGCATGAAAGGAACCCAATACATTTGAACTCATACCCAAGAGGCAGGATAAGATTATGACAACCACCTTCGTGGAAGGAGTTTTGTGCTAAAGGAGTGCCCATTGATGCCATGGTCGTGGCAGTGGCCACCAAGAAGGAACTCGCTGAGGAGAGTTCCACTGTTCTTCCTCCTAACAGGGAGTCAGGGGCAGTGGACAGATTTGGGAAGTGTCTCTATGCCTCAGCTACCTTCACCTTAAGGTCACTGAATTATTTGGCGCACTTTACTAGACTGCAGAGGGATTTGTGTAAGGAACTGTCAGATAACCCTTTCAGGATCCATGTCTGCAGAGGTCCAATCATCTGTGACTTCTCAGTTGGCTACCCTGCAATCTATTTTGAATTCATCCTTGAGGCTGTCTTCAAACATAGCTGAAGGAACCTCAAGGGCAACAGATTCAGGCATTTCCATGCCTGGATGCACTTGCGTGATTTTGCTGAGCTCTTCAAGTCTTCATTTGTCAATGCTTCTTTTGACAGCACATCTTTGTTTGGCCCCAAAGTGGAGAGTACATTGTCCAAGTAAGAGAAGGATGGAAAGACTCTCTATGCTGAAGGTGTACGTTTTTTGACCCCTCAGAGATTCTTTTCTAGAAATCAGTGGAAGATGTGGTTCAAAAAATCCTAGGGTCCTTTCCAGGACACGCGTGTAGGAAATTCCCCCAGAGGGAGAGGATGTAATTCCAGTGGTTGATGACACTCAGCAGAGGTGGCCCGCAAAACCAAGGTTCTGAAGATTCTTGCTTTGAATGACCTTACCAGTACTCCTGAAAGAAGACCCAGTTGTTCCCCTCTGGAGGCAATCGGTGGTCATTTTTCCCTGTACCAGAGAGCCTGGCTAGACATAAAAGATGCTTGAGTGCAGAAGATTATTTCCAGAGGTTATAGAATACCCTTTTCTCTTCCACTTCCAGTCTTAAAGAGAATCCCCAATGTTCCATTCAGTCAGGGGGAACAAGCAGCACTTCAAGTCCAAAGCTAGTTACAAAAATAAAATTGCCAAAGATTCCAAAGACAACCACAAGGCATTCTATAGTTATCTCAAAAATCTAAATGGCAATGCTCAGATATGCTCTGAGCTACAACAGAATGGCATTAAATATATTGATCCCAAGGATATTGTCAGTATCCTGACAGATCGATTTAGTGCCAACTTCACCCCCCCCCCCACTGCCTAAAGGGCCCATCTCAATACCAAAAGATTGCCAAATTCGGTAATCACAGCCACACAGGTAGAAACCGCACTCTCCAAAGCTAAGAATACAGCATCCATGGGACCAGATGACATCCTGGGCTGTGTACTACATAAACTACAAAATGAACTGGCACCTCACCTAAGTGTCATGTTTAATCATACCCTCACCTCTGGCTTCGTGCCCACTGAGTGGCACACAGCTGCAGTTATCCCACTCCACAAGGGGAGATCCACCTTGGATCCCGGGAACTACCGTCCCATCAGTCTGACGAGCCTGATCTGCAAGGGCATGGAATGCATTATCATGGAACTTATAAACAGACATTAGCAACCTTCAAACACAGGACCCCACCCCGTTTGGGTTCGTGAAGGGCCGATCTTGTCTCCTGAACCTGATTGACTTCTTCGAATCAGTCTCCAGAGCTGTGGATGAGTAAGGCGGTCCACTCAGCCTATCTGGACCTCGCCAAGGCCTTCGATGCCATCCCCCACTCTGGAATTGTAGATAAACTTACTAAGCTGGGCATAAATCCCTATGTATTTCAATGGATTGCCAACTGGCTTACTGACAGAACCAGACTGTAAAAGTAGCAGACTCCAAATCCAGCTCCAGACAAGTGACAAGTGGAGTACCTCAGGGTTCAGTCCTGGGACTGCTCTTGTTTGGCATCTACTTCTCTGAAGTACAGGCCAACACTAAGGGACTCTGGCTAATAAAGTTCACAGATGACTGCAAACTGGAGCCATTATTGAATCCCTAATTGATGTGGATATTCTACAAAAGGGCCTTGCAGAAACAGATGCTTGGTGCCAGAGCCATGGGCGCAAGCTTAATGCCAAGAAATGTATAGTTATCCCCTTTGGGAAAAAACATGTACCCATGAATTACCACATAGGTGGCAGTACACTAAACACCAAAAGTGTGATGAGAGACTTAAGGACACAGGTGGACAGTGGAAAAATGAAAAATGGGGTTGTTATTGTAGAACATTTATTTTATTCAATAAATCCCATGAATCAATTAAAATCCCATGAATCAATTAAAATATGTGGATATAATTTGTAGAAGGGCTTCAGTTTTGTGTCAACATAAATTGCTAAAGGTTGAGTTTTTGACCCATCTGAGGTCACAATGGGTCTTAGTGGTGGATTTTCTAAATCTTTATGTATCTTGGGGATACCAAACATCATGGACAAAAAAGGTTTTTCAACTTTGAAAAACCTGTAAAGTTTGTCATCAATTAAACCTTGTAATAAATTGTCTTCTAGTACTAGGTCAGTCTTTTTGTATGCTATATTAAGCTATTTTTTTAGAAATAATTGTGTATCGCCCCTGTACATTTAAAATATCCATCATTTTAGTTAAATAGGACCATTTGTCCATTAGTATAAAAATAAACGTACTACAATACCAACCCCATTTTCATTTTTAACAGTGGATGTAAAGGATTTGTTTTTTGTGATCCCACACCATACAGGTCTCGAGTGGTTTGAGTTTATGTTAACTGAATTTAGATTTTTAAACAACAATGAGTTTAGATTAGTACTAGAGAGTATTGAACTGGTACTAAAAAAACAATTTCATCTATTTTCAAGGAGATATTTTTCAACAGTTGGATGGGGTAGCTATGGGGGCAGCTTGTGCCCCCATATTTGCTAATATAGTTATGTTATATTGGGAGTTAAATTTTGTGTTCAACTCCCCATTTATGGACAATATAGAAAAATATTTTAGTTTTCTGGAAGATATATTGATTGTATGGAAAGGTACACAACAAGAAATACTCAAATTTATGGATTATTTAAACAATTCTACTCAGTTTCTAAAATTTACACATGAATTTAACACGGATGAGACACATTATTTAGATGTTACCATTTTAAAAGATGACAAAAACAAAAAATATGTGTCTAGAATTTTTAGAAAAACTTGTTTCTCTAATTCTTATCTACATTGTCATAGTAACCACCCCCCATTGCAGAAGAAAAATATTATAAAAGGACAAATGGTTAGGGTGGCTAGAATGACATCAGAATATGTAGATTTTACAAAAGAAATGGATTATGTACATAAATTATTCTTGGAGAGAGGTTATCCAGAACCAGTTATTGTGTCGCTTAAGGAAGAGGTGACTAAGGGGTGGGGTACTAGGTATATACCCTTACTGAATACAGACAAAAGTAATACAGGAAACAACAACAATGTTGTGGAAGTGGATAATAATGAAATTCATAATGGAAGAAAATAACTAAACACCCTTTATGTGAGAGTGTTCAATCTCGCCGTTTGTTCTTACAAATGGGTGTCGGAGCCGATCCTTGCAAAGCTCTGCATCTAGGAGAAGCTCGAGACCAACCTACCTCCCACAATTCCCTCTGCCTCTACCTCAAATCTAGTTTGCCGCTGCAACCGATTGCATCGATTTTGAGAGCTCTGACCAACTTTGGGAAGATCAGCTATTTTTTTTTTTTTTTTTTTTTTTTGGGAAACTTATCTTTAGTGTGTGTGTGTGTGTGTGTGTGTGTGTGTGTGTGTGTGTGTGTCTGATTCATCCTTGGCTACTCTAATATATATATAATTTATATATATATATATATATATATATATATATATATATATATATATATATATATATATATATATATATATATATATATATACATACATACTTTAGTTTCCTTAGGGCCTACCCCTCCTAGTTCTAGGTTTAGGGTTGATATTGATTTTTGCCCCATCTGCAAAAACCTGCAGCGATAGAAATCTCAAAGCTGCTAGGAAAAAAAGAGCCATCCAACCAGTCCCGGTGGACCAAAGAGGATCCGGAACTTACTCAAGGTTCTTTTTAGTTCCAAAGAAGACAGGGGACTGGAGGCCAATTCTGGACCTAAGCAATCTCAATACATTTGTGAAGAAAGAAAAGTTCCGGATGGTCACGCTTCAATCGATCCTTCCATTTTTACAGAAGGACGACTGGATGTGCTCAATAGATCTCAGGGACGCCTACTACCACATCAAAATGGCCAGAGTGTCCAGAGATCACCTGCGCTTCCAGCTGGGAGCCAGCCACTTTCAGTTTCGGGCCCTGCCCTTTGGTCTAACCTCAGCCCCCAGGGTTTTCACCAAATGCATGGCAGTGGTAGCGTCTCACTTGAGACGCCTAGGATTCCGGGTGTTTCCGTATCTGGACGACTGGCTCCTTACTGCCACCACCGAGCGTCAACTGATACAGGCCAGGGACTACACAATCAGCCTTTGTGCTCAGCTAGGGATTTCGATAAATTTCGAAAAATCTGCATTACAGCCCTTGCAGCATATTTCATTTATAGGCGCAGATCTAGATACCCGTTCTACGCTACTAAAACTACCCCTCACAAGAATAGCTTCCCTGCAAGATCACATATCTCTCCTGCTATTGTCCAAAAAGTCCCCAGCCAATCTAGTCCTGAAAGTCGTAGGGCTCATGTCAGCTTCCCTCATTGCAGTTCCCTTGGGGAGGCTACACATGAGAGTTCTCCAATGGCTGCTGTTCGCACAGTGGTCGTTCCAGCAGTTACCGCTGACACACGAGATTCACATAACGAATACCTGCAAAGCACACCTGTCTTGGTGGTTACAGAATCACAACTTCATCAGCGGCCGGCCGTTTGTGTTACCCAAACCAACAGCCACAGTGACCACGGACGCTTCCCTGATAGGGTGGGGGGGCATCTTTCAGGGACAGACAGTCCAAGGCGAATGGTCCAGCTTAGAGTACAACCTGCACATAAATGTTCTAGAGGTGAGGGCAGTGTTTCTAGCGTTGCAACACTTCTCCCCCCTTCTACCTCTAGGGACCATTGCAGTACAGACGGACAACATGTCCGTAGTCTGGTACATAAACAAACAGGGAGGAACCAAGTCTTACCAGTTGTGCAGAGAGGCCATGAGAATTTGGCAATGGGCAGAATCCACAGGTCGCTTTCTAATAGCAACGCACATCCCGGGGTTATCCAACGTCATAGAGGACAGGTTGAGCAGAGCCATCCTGTTACCTCACGAGTGGTCCCTCAATCAGAAAGTCGCGGAAAGGATTTTCCGCAAATGGGGCCAGCCTTGCTGCGATCTGTTTGCGTCTCCAATGAACGCCAAGTGCAGAAGCTACTTTGCCCTTTTACCCCCTCCAGGGGATGTCCCCAGGGATGCTCTGATTCACGATTGGCCCCCGGGTCTCCTGTACGCTTTCCCTCCTATACCACTGATCCTGAAATTTCTTCAGAAAGCCAAGGACCAGGAGAGGATTATAATTCTCATTGCCCCATTTTGGCCTCGACAGATTTGGTTCCCCTTTCTTCAAGCCCACCAAATACAGGAGCCCTGGATTCTGGACCCAGTGCCAGACTTGCTGACTCATTCGTCAGGAGCTCCTCACCCGTCGCTCCTATCCCTCAAGTTAGCAGCTTTGCTGCTCCGCTTCCCTTCTTAGCCAGGTCTGGTCTTCTCTCTCTGGTGGTTCAGGACATTCTGGTCGCCTCTCATAAGGCTTCCACTACTAAAATCTATACCAGTAAGTGGAAACGTTTCATCTACTGGGCGACTACACAGCATTTGGATCCCTTAGTAGCCCCTATAAACAAGATTTTGGAGTTCCTGTCCATGCTGTTTCACCAAGGAGCCTCTACTGCCACTTTAAAAGTTCAGTTGGCCGCTATTTACAACTTTCACGTAGGAGAAAACGGAGCTCCCATTATGGCTCATAGGCTTTGTAAAGCCTTCATGAAAGGGTCCTTTCATCTCAGACCAACAGTTAGGTTACCTACAGCTCCTTGGAATCTAAATTTGCTCTTATCCCAACTAATTTTACCACCCTTTGAACCAGCTTCTTTCTGTTCCTTAAAGTTCTTGTCCTGGAAGACTCTTTTCCTAGTAGCTATCACTTCAGCCAGACGAGTATTAGAACTTCAGGCACTTTCCATCAAGGGACATTCTACTAGGTCAGTTTCCACATCTCTGGCTCATGCGGCTCGTCTGCCATTGGATACTATTTGCGCAGCCGCCACTTGGTCTAAACTGCATACATTCATCACTCATTATAAAGTTGACAGGACTTCCAGGGATAGAGCATCTTTTGGTTCCACTGTGCTCAGGAACGTTCTTCCGTGAGTCACTCAAGGTGATGGAGCTAGGGACGCTACCCATTTGTAAGAACAAACGGTGAGATTGAACACTCTCACATAAAGAAGTTATGTCCTTACCATAACGTTCCATGTGGAGTGTTCATCTCGCCTTTGTTCTTACATCCCCACCCTCCCACCCTCAGGTCTGGAAGAACGTACGGATTTAGAAGTCTGGTCTGTTTGTCTCCCACTAGTGGTCTCTCTGTTGTTCCTACTGGCTTGAGCTAGTGTCTAATACTTATGTATCCTTTTATGCTCATAACCTTTGTTGTTGCTGGATCTGGTCTTGTTTGCAAACTAGATCTGAGGTAGAGGCAGAGGGAATTGTGGGAGGTAGGGTGGTCTCGAGCTTCTCCTAGATGCAGAGCTTTGCTAAGCGGCCGACTCGGAGCCGAGGATCGGCTCCGACACCCATTTGTAAGAACAAAGGCGAGATGAACACTCCACATGGAACGTTATGGTAAGGACATAACTTCTTTTTTTTTGTCATGACATTTAATTCCAACACCAATATAATAAGAAGAGCCATAAATAAGACATGGGATATCTTCAAAAGTATGCCTAACAAGTTAGAGATATTCAATAGACATTTATGCTATAGTTTCAGAAAGAGTCCTAATTTTAAGAACATTTTTGAGAAAGTTAGACAGGAGAATGATGTAACAAAAAAGAAAGGAACTTTTCGGTGCGGAAGATGTTCCCAATGCACATTTGTAGCATACACAAGTGAACTAACAATACCCACTATTCCACTATGATGTTCATCATGTTACACTGCTGCAGTCATCACACTTGGGTTATCCTGCCGTCAGGTGGTCCCGCAGTCGGCCCGAGTTCCAAAGTCTTGGTCCGGCGTCGGTTGCTGTCGCTTCCTCCCTGATGTCAGTGCGCCAGGGGTATATAAGATGCAGCCGACGCCATTTTCTTCAGCCTTTCTTGCCACGCGGTGCCCGAAGCAGAAGCAGTTCGCAAGTGCCGGTCAGCCGACTCCTGAGATTTTCAAAGTCGAATTTCAGATCCGAAGTCTTCAATAAAGCTAAGTACCCCATTGGGGAAACTTTTTTCTTGCCTCAGACCGATGTCAGAAAAAGTTAATAATTGTATTACTTGTGGGAAGCAAATACCTCATAAGGACTTCCACTCTTACTGTATTCCATGCCTAGGCCCTGATCATGACGTCACTAGTTGTCAGTTTTGTGCTAGATTTAACAAACGCACTATAAAAAGACGTTTTGATTTTGCTTTACACTACTTTGGGTGAAGGTTCAATTATACTATACCGTCAGATCAGCCGACGACCTCAATACCAAAAAAACGCAAAGACAAGGATAAAGACAGGCATCCGAGGTCCAAAACCGACGACGAAACCTTTTCTAGGCCAGTCGCCGGTTCTCAGTGAGGCACTTTCGCAGCCCCTGACACCCGCTACCTCAGAGCCACAGGCCACTTCCGACTCCCACGTGGAGACAGCTAAGCCTCTGGAAACTCAAGGTATTGGGCCTACGGAAACTAATCCCTCAGATGGGTCCGGAGCTGCTGAGCAGGCATCGGCTTCTGAGGGTGTTTTCAGACCTTCACAGCTTACCATTAAAACAACAGCCAAGACAAAGGTACCATTAAAGACAAAAGTCCATTGCACTTATTGTTGGGCCTATTATGTAGGGAAGACAGAGAGGCACTTAAGACAAAGAATATATGAGCATATGTGCGATGTAAATAGAAAAAAGAAAACAAATGCACTTTTTAGACACACATTGTCATACAAGGAAGCTAATTTTAAATTTTGGGTACTGGAATTGTTACCCAGGGACAGTAGAGGGGGAGATTGGGAAAACCAATTAACTTATAGCGAATTGATATGGCAATTACGATTGGAAGCCAATACACCTCCAGGAATGAATGATTGTGTCAATTTTACCTGCCCTAAGGTTAAGGGCCAACAAAGTTAAAACTAATAATAAAAGAAAAGTTTGAAGAAGAATTCATAGTCCATTACATGGATATGACAACCTTATATACATATAACACATACATTAATTTGCTGTCATCTTTAACACATATTCAATATTTAACATATATTTTAATATTTTTTTAACGGGACTAGCACAATTTATTTATACGATTCATCACATAATAGTGTTTTTAAACCAGTTTAACACACAGCAGTTTATTAATCAACACAGATTTTTGTTGGATACATTCATTTATTGCTCACGTGTTAAAAAATGGTGTACTGCAACCTTATTTATTTTTACCACAGTGACCTGAGGTTCTTTAAGTGAAATGTATTAAAATGAGTTGAATCACAGTTTTTCAGTTGTAATTAAATTGAATAATTGATTAATAGAGACTTATATAAATGTGTGAGCAGAAATATACTGGTTATTCTGATGAAGTTTCCTGCATTGGAAATGAAAGCACTTAATCCTTTAGTGACTAAATAATATTTTTGTTCGTTGTTTGTTCATATAATAAATTAATTTGTATTATCCATTGTCTGATTTTGTGGACTGAACAGTCTTTGAAGAAAACGTTTACTACTTATTATCAAGCCTGTGGGACTGCCTTTATTGGATCCTGTGTAACGGAGAATATTTGTGGTTACTATTACACTAGTACCTTTAGCCATATCTTACATGAGGATTTTACAGTGGATGCTAGAAACCCAATGGTCGGTACTTTACCATCCCATGTCAACTCTGATATTAATCACTCAGATATGCAAGAGAGATCTAAAGTGGTGGATTCAGTTGCATCAAGTTCTACAAGATCGTCAGTTCATTCCCTCTCGGTCCAAGGCCATAGTGGCCACAGATGCTTCCCAGTTGGGGGGGGGGGGCATTTTCTGGGAAAACAGTCCAAGGCACATGTTCCCCCGAACTTGCATATCAATGTCCTAGAGATGGGTGCTGTGCTTTTAGCAGTGCAGGTGTTTCAAGATGCTCTCCCTTCAGGGAAGATTGCAACTGAAATGGATAATATGTCGGTAGTTGGTACATCAACTAACAAGGAGGGACCAGATCTTACCCCTTGTGTCAAGAAGTGATCAAAGTGTGGTAATGGCAATCTCATCCAACTGCTTTTTCATAGCAATGCACATTCTGGGGAATTCCAGTGTAATAGCAAACAAACTGAGAAGGTATAATGTCCTTCAAGGATGCATCTGCAGTCATAACAAATGGGTTGTCCTGCCTCAGGCAGCCCTTCGGTCGGCCGGATTCCAAAGTCTGGGTCTGGCCTCGGCTGATGTCGCACTTCACCCGACGTCATAGCTGCTGGGGTATAAAGGCATCAGCCGACGCCATTTTCCTCAGTCTTTCTTGCCGCGCGGTGCCCGAAGCAGAAGCTGTTCGCAAGTGCCGGTCGGTCAGATCCAGAGATTTCAGCGTACCGAAGACTTCTAAAAAGCTAAGTACCCCGTTGGGGACTCTTTCTTGCCTCAGCCGATGTCAGACAAAGTAAATAATTGTTTAACTTGTGGGAAACAAATACCTCATAAGGATTTCCACTCTTACTGCCTTCCTTGCTTAGGCCCAGACCACGACGTATCAGCTTGTTTAGCCTGTGCTTCCTTCAACCGACGGACTCTTAGACGTCGGTCGGGGTTTGCAGAAGAGTTTTTTGGCTCCACTTTTGCATATAAAATGCCGTCGGAGACTCCCAACTACACATTTAGCTAAAAAACGCAAAGAAAAGGACCGACACTCGCGGCCCCCGGTTTCGGCTGAAACCACGGTTAGGCCTACCGCGAATGTCTCGGTTTCAGCTGAAACCGAGACCTCGGTTCTCCCTTCGGCCGAAAGCATGCCTCCGATAACCGAGGCCACACAGGCCATGGCTGAGTCGGCTACAGAAATTCCTGCTGAAGTAGCAGGCACACAAGAGTTGTCTGACACTATTCCGTTGGACATCTCTACTCCTGCACGTGGGGCAGCTAGACCCCCTGCTTCTATGTCTATCAAGGCCTTTTCCAGGGCTAAAGCAGCCAAACTTTCCAAGGCCTTACCTTCAAAAGCTCCCTCTCACAGGCCTACCTCAAGTTCCCAGATTCTCAGCCTTGCTGAGGACCTTATTTCTCTGATCAGGGGAACCCATCCTCACCCAGATAGGGCCTCACAACCCCCTCCTGAAAAGAGGCCTAGGACTGAACCCCCTGAACCTCTGTCCTCTGACTACTCCTCAGATGGTTCAGATGTATCGGACCATCAGGAAGGCCCGTACTCACCTTATGAGGATTCTGATGCAGAAGACTCCATTCCTTCTGCCTCACCTCCAGAAGAATTTTCTTTTGGGGAAACCCTACACTCAATGAGGGAACACTTCCAATGGCAGGGTCAGGATTTTTCTGATTCTAGGAAAAGGCTAAGGGCTTTTTTACACTTACCACAGCATAGGCCTTTAGCCATTCCACCTGTACTTTCAGTTGTTGATGATGCATACAATGATGCCAGTACTGCCCCTGATTCTCTTCCCCCGGCCCCCGCAAAGCCTGACAGATACTACAGGGTCCCGGATTCTCACTACCACTTGTATAAGGCTCATGCTGCAGACCCAGAAACCATTTCTCAGGGCCCTAAAGGTGTTGCAGCCGCCTCTGCCAAAAACCCACTACCATCTGAAAGAGAATCTAGAGCATTAGAGAGATGGGGTAAAAAGGTTTATACATCTTCTACTCTTTCTGCCAGGGCTTTAAACTGTCAATTTCACATGATACAGTACTAGGAATTTTTGTTAGATCAGCTGAATAAAAAGCTGGCCTCTCCTGAACCTTTAGACCGTAAGTCCCTTCAGGATTTGGTACACAATTCTCAGCAGGTCAGTAATCATTTCTTAAAATGTGGCTATGATGCACTGGAGGCTTCATTTAGATCAGCTATGACTGGAGCAGTGATTCAAGGCATGCCTGGTTAAAAGAACAATCCTTACCAGACCATGTTAAGTCTAAACTCCTGGATGCCCCTATGGAGAAACAAAGTTTGTTTGGCTCCCCTGCACAGGAGGTTCTAAAGAAAGTGGAAGAAAAAGCAAAATCTGTCCAAACAGTCAAGGATTTTTGCAGGTCCAACCTCCGAGGTTTAGCAGAAATTGGCCTTCAAAGAATTGGTCCTTTCCAGACACCTCCAGAGCACAGAGAGGCAGAAATAGACGCCCAAGAGGCAGAGGTCAATCTAGGGGTGCCTACAGGGGTCGTCAGTGGCAACCTGCCAACCAAAGAAGTGCCGCCACAGCTGCGAATGCAACCACTTCTACAGGACAGACACAATGACTTGGCTCTGATTCCGCCTACCAGGGAACAACTGGAAGCACCCTTGGGCGGAAAGCTAGCCTTATTCTCAAGAAATTGGCATTGTATTACAGGAGACAAATGGACTTTACAAACAATAGACAAGGGCTACAGGTTTCACTTCCACACTCTACCAAAAAAGAGAGGAATGCCAAACCTTCCACCAAGCCAGAAATCAGAGGCTCTAAAACAAATCAGCAGTTTACTAAGGATGAGAGCAATAGAAAAGGTACCATCTATGGAACAAGGCCAAGGATTTTACTCCAGACTATTCCTTGTACCAAGAAAAGAAAATCAATGGAGGCCTATTCTCGATTTGTCCGCACTGAACACATACCTCATTGTTCCAAAATTCAAAATGCTGACCCTACAGCAACTTCTTCCCATGTTGGGCAAGGAGTCTTAGCTGGTGACTCTAGATCTCAAGGAGGTATACCTGCACGTCCCTATACGACCAGATTGCAGAAGACACCTCAGATTTCTTGCAGGATCAGAGCGTTATCAATTCTCAGCATTGCCCTTTGGCTTATCTACTGCGCCCAGAGTATTCACGAAATGCCTGGCATCAGTAATTGCTCATTGCAGGCTTCTGGGAATTCAAATCTACCCATACCTGGACGACTGCCTAATACAAGCGGACAACAAGACAAAATTAATAAAGGATTTGGCCAATGTTATGCAACTGCTGCAAGCCTTGGGATACACAGTCAACATACAAAAATCACGACTAGTGCCATCCCAAAGGATAACAATTTTGGGTGCAGAACTGGACACAATAACTCAGATGGCTTTTCTCAGAGGAAAAACAAAAGCAACTACCACTCTATTTCATGGCATTAACAAGACAAACTCAGCTTACTGCAAGGAAAGTCCTGCAGGCCCTGGGTTACATGGCATCCTGCATAATATTGATCCCACATGCCAGGCTGCATATGAGAAAGTTACAGTGGTACCTAAGGAATGTATGGTCTCAACACAGACACAGTCTAGAAGCCCAGATACCAATCATTCCATGTCTGAAAAAAGAATTCCTGTGGTGGGCTCAGGCCTGTCAGATAAACAGAGGATTGCCTTTCCACAAACCACATCCAAGGCAGACCATCACCACGGACGCCTCAGACCTAGGCTGGGGGCACACATGGAAGACAAGTGTATCCAAGGCCTATGGTCACAAGACCAGCTGAATCTACACATAAATCTAAAGGAGATGCTGGCAGTGAAACATGCAATCGAGGCATTCAGACCATTCATCCAGCAAGGACACCTGCTGATAAGGACGGACAATACCACAGTCATGTGGTACATCAACAAACAGGGAGGCACACATTCATACCCTCTATGCCGGACGGCAATGGACCTGTGGAACTTGGCCCTGAATCTCAACATCCAACTGCAGGCCAGATTTGTACCAGGAAAAGAGAATTCACTAGCAGACAGCTTAAGCAGGACTACCACGGATGCTCACGAATGGATGCTGCATCCAGATATTTTCAAAACCATAACAAAGAAATGGGGAATGCCAGAGATAGACCTGTTTGCCTCCCCACACAACTACCAACTGAAGAAATTCTGCTCAAGAGTATACCACCCACTTGCCTGGAGGGTGGACTCCCTTTCTTTCAGCTGGAAGGACCTGACAGTATATGCCTTTCCACCTCTTCCTTTGATGTACAAAGTTCTACTGAAGATCAGAGAGGAACAGCCAAAGGTAATTCTGATAGCTCCAGACTGGCCAAGGCAACATTGGTACCCGCTACTGAGAAGCATGTCTCGGACGCATTCATGGCATCTACCTCTATGTCCTTTACTTCTAACGCAGAACAATTACAAGACCCTGCATCCAAACTTAAAAACACTGCAGCTAACTGCTTGGAAAATTGCATAAAACAAAACCAACTTGATTTATCTCAGAGGGTTAAGGACATTATCCTGGAGGCTCGCAGACCCTCCACAAGGAAAACCTATTCAGCCAAATTGGAAAGATTCCTCATTTGGAGTGCAGAAAAGGGAGAAAATGTCACACTAGCAAACCTAGAACACATCCTGGAATACTTAGCAGAACTGTTCCACAATGGCCTGTCCTATTCTTCCATTAAGATACATGCATCA
This sequence comes from Protopterus annectens, assembly GCF_019279795.1. Taxonomy (NCBI): domain Eukaryota; kingdom Metazoa; phylum Chordata; order Ceratodontiformes; family Protopteridae; genus Protopterus; species Protopterus annectens. The sequence continues at coordinate 115,094,106 of NC_056726.1, read as the reverse complement.
GCAATTTGAGCAGAGTACAACATGGATCCTCCTGTCTTCTCTCATCCTCTCCTCAGACAATTTTTGAGAGGGATCAAAAATGTAAAGCCTCCAAGGAAACCACCTTTGCCTGCATGGGATCTCAATTTTGCACTAGAAAAATTAACACTCCCCCCTTTTGAACCAGCAGCAACAGCAGACTTACAGTTCTTATCTTGGAAAACTGCCTTCCTGCTAGCAATCACTTCAGCAAGAAGGGTATCTGAGTTACAGGCATTAATGGCAGTGCAGCCTTTCCTTATCTTCCATCAGGATAGAGTGTCTCTGAGAACCAATCCTACTTTTATGCCAAAGGTATCCTTGAACCAAGCCATACATTTACCTACATTCTTCCCCAACCCACAGAACAGGGGGGAAAAACTACTACACACCTTGGATGTACACAGACAACTGCGCTACTATCTGGACAGAACCAAGGCCAGCAGAAAAACTGACCAGCTTCTGGTAGCATATGCAACAGGAGTGCAAGGAAAAGCAATTTCAAAACAGACAATCTCAAAATGGATAGGAAATTGAATTTGATTCTGCTACACATTTCATGGAAAGACAACTCCTGAAAATATCAGGCCTCACTCCACAAGAGCTACAGCCACCACTACAGCTTTCCTACGAGGAGTGGCTACCAAAGACATTTTAGAAGCTGCTACTTGGAGCTCCGTGCATACATTTGCCAAGCATTATAATCTTCCTTTATACTCCAGATCCCGAGCAGGTTTTGCAACTGCTGTTTTACAAGGGATCTTAACTACACCATCATTATCTTAGTGCCTCCTCCCCCAGTTTGGCTATGGTATTCTACCCATTTGTTATGACTGCAGATGCATCCTTGAAGGACATAGTACAGTTTTGTACCTACCATAAATGTAGATGTCCGATAGGTATGCATCTGCAGTCAGGATTACCCACCCTCCTTCCCCTCTGTGGTATTCCTAGGGTACTTACCCCTCTTTTAGCTAGCTGGGGGAATCTATTATGGTGTATTTGTTTGTATGTATATATATATTTTGCTTTCTACTGTTTGGAATTATTTGCATTTATCCAAATTTAGCCTTCCTAGAGGGCACCTGGCATCTGGGGCAAGAAACACTGAGGAAAATGGCGTCGGCTGATGCCTTTATACCCCAGCAGCTATGACGTCGGGTGAAGTGCGACATCAGCCGAGGCCAGACCCAGACTTTGGAATCCGGCCGACCGAAGGGCTGCCTGAGGCAGGACAACCCATTTGTTATGACTGCAGATGCATACCTATCGGACATCTACATTTATGGTAGGTACAAAACTGTACTTTCTTTACCTCACGAATGGTCTCTCAACAAGAATGTGACGGAAATTATTTTTCGTCGATGGGACTAGCCTCTCTGCAATCTTTTTGCTTCTCCCCTAAAAAAAATGCAGCAGCTACTTTTCCCTAATTCTCCCTCACAGGGTGAATCACTGAAAGATGCCCTACTTCAGGATTGGCCCTCCGGTCTCCTTTATGCCTACCCACCAATCCCATTAATTCCAAAATTCCTACAGAAAGCTGTGATGTTGAAGAGCAAAGTCATCCTCTTGAATTCTGGATCCGAGTCCATACCTCTCCTGTCTCACGCTACAGGCATGCTCCATCCAGGTATAGCAAAACTCAGGTTGACTGTTAAGCTTCTCCAGTTCCATTAATAGCCAGACATCCTCTGCTGTCTTCACCTGTCCATCATATACTTTTATCTTCCCATAAACCTTCAACATGTAAACTGTATTCCAGTAAATGAAAAAGATTTGAGTACTGGATGCATCAAAATCATATTGACCCTTTCTCTGATGCATAACATACTTGAGTTTTTGGCCCTACTTTTTTAAAGAAGGAGCTAGTTCCTCAGCCGTTGAAGTTCATTTGGCAGTGATATCGCACTGGAACTGAGGGTTTTTCAGTAACCTCTTATAAGTTGTGTAGAGCTTTCATGCATGGCACTCTACTTTTAAGACCTCCCTTTAAAGACCATACTCCCCCATGGGACCTCAGTCTGGTACTGTGGGCACGTGTACATTCCCCCTTTGAACCAGTAGCTAACTGTGACCTCAAATATTGTACTTTGAACACATTTTTACTAGTAGTCGTTACGTCTGCTAGACAAATTTCATAAATTCAAGCATTGTCTTCAAAACTTCCATACTTGATTTTTCACAAGGTTAGAGTGACATTACGAACAAATGCCCCCTTCCTTCCCAAGGTGGTGTCAGAATCAAATATCAGTCAAGCCATTAATTTGCCAGTGTTCTTCCCCATATTTGCTAACATAGGCAAATATATATTACATTTATTAGATGTTCACAGACCTTTTTACCTGCATAGAACAAAAGAAATTAGAAAAACAGACCAGTTGTTTGTTTCCTTTTCAGATTTGAAATTGGGTAAAACAGTTGCCAACGTAACTTTAGCCAGACGTCTAACTAATCCGTATTTCATTTATTTATAAAAAATTGGGTATTACTTTGCCACAACCAGTATGAGCTCATTCAACTAGATCCATGGCGACTTCTTCAGTTTTCCTTTCCAGAGCGTTCATGGGCAGTATATGTGCAGCAGCAACTTGGGCTACTCCCCATACTTTTGTTACTCATTACAAATTGGATCTGGTGTCCAGAGGCAGAGCATCATTTGGTTCAACTGTGTTCAGGAATATCCTTCCTTAGAGTTCACCTGGTATTTTAGGTAGCTGGAGACTTTGTCCCATCAGTTGAGGATAGAATGAAAATTGGCAACATCCGATAAAGAAGTTATGTACTTATCATAACATTCCATCTCTTTTGTCCGTTTTCATTCTTCCTCAACTCACTGCCCACCAGCCCCCATCCTTTCTATTTGAAAACTTCTGGAAGAATGAGTTTTTTAAGGGATATCACTGTCCTTTATATTGAGCTGCAGATATGGACCTTTTATGTGTAGTTCTGTATTGAGTGCATACATGTTTTACACCTCCTTTAGCTACACACAGTAAATCGTTCATTTCTGGTAAAAATCTGCAAACAAGATCTGAAGTAGAGTTGATGCATTATGGGTAAGGGAGAAGCTTGAGAGTTTTTGGTTGTCTTGAGCTTTAGCAATGGCCAAGTTGGATCCAAGGGATTGGAGCTGAACTCAAGTGAATATTTTGGGTTCGGATCTGATTCCTTCAGTTGTGGAAGAATGAAAATGGGCAACACAGATGGAATATTATGGTAAGTACATAACTTCTTTTTTCACAAATTCCAACCACTCCAAAACCAGTAGCAGTTCTACTTAGGACCCTGTGGTGGTGGGATACGTATGGTAATTGCTGTCAGAGAGTTAGAGGTGGCCCTTAGCGGCAGTATTTTTTGGGTTCTCTTCTGGATACCAGCAGTATCAGCCCTAAACCATAGACCAACTGTTCCACTCTGAAGGCAGTCGGGGATGTCTGTCCCTGCACTGTCTTGAATGACTGACCATGAGGCAAGACAGCTGAGTCAGGGAGATATATCCAGAGAGTACACAGTACCATTTTCAACAGTGACTAATCCTCCCACCCTCTTATCCATCTCACAGTATCACCCCATCAGAAGAGAATCGCAGAGTAGGAGGTGAAAATCTTACTTTGAAAAAGAGCCATTGAATAGGTCTCACCAGACCAGAGAGTGTCCATTTTTTTAATTGAGATTTTTCTTGGTGCACAAAAAAGCACAGCACCTCTCACCCATTTTAGACCTCAGTTGTCTAAACTGCTGTATAAAGGAGTTATTCCTGATGGTCATGCTGCACCCATCCTTTTATGCTTAATATCAAGAGATTGGATGTGCTCTCTGGATCTCCAATAGACAAACCTACATATCAAAATAGCGAGACCACCAAGGTGGTTTCTACAATTCCAGGTAGGAGCCTTGCTGTTTTGGACCACTGCCCTTAGGGTTTTCACTAAATGCTTGGCTCCAGTCGCTTCCTGCATATGTCTTCTGAGAAGAAAGATTTTCCTTATCTAGGCAACTAGCTCATTGCTGTTGCGACAAGAGAAAGACTTGTTTTGGGGATTTCAGTAATCCTTCCAGAATCTTAGCTGGAGCCTTCTCAGTCCATACCCTTCTTAGATTCCCAGTTGGACACAGCAAAATAGTTTACTGTCCCAGATCTGCAGTCATCCAAGCAGTAGTGAGTGTTGTACAGAATCCTACCCCAGATGCCATAATGAATTCTGAGAGTGCTAAGCCTCATGGCAGCATCCATCCAAACATTTCCTTTGCCAGATTACAAATAAGAGTACTACCCATATTCCAGTGGGACCAGGCTGTAGAACCATTGATAAAAACAATAAAACTAGCCAAGTCTGCAAAACAGTAAAACTAGCCAAGTTTGCAAACAGCCTATTCTTGGGGAAACTCCGTTGTACAGCCATTTCCCATAGCCACAGTAACCACAGACGTGTCCTGACTGGGTTCGGGGGTGACATTGCTCAAACAGTACAATCCAAGGGACATGTACAACAAACAAGCTTACATATAGCTTCCTGGGTGTGTGCTATGCTAATGGCCCTGGAGCCTTTACAACCCTGCCCATAGAAGTGCCCTGGCATCGTGCAGCCCAATGTTAGTTCTCAGTGCCTCTATCAAGTAGAACCACTGTCGTGATCCCCGGGTGAACTTTCTATTGGCCATCCATTCATCAAGATTTCTCTTGAAGAGGGGCAATGAGGTGCTCTGCTTGACATGTATGGGAAGTCTATTCCAGAACACGGGCAGTCTCTGGGTGAGGAACCTGTCCCTCCAGCATGTTCTGTTGATTGTGGTAATGAGGTTGAGGTCTCTGGAGGGTGTGGTGCAGAGGGATTGGGATTTATTTAGATGTAGCATTTCTAACAGAGCTGGGTCAGACATGGCTTTGTTAGTCAAGCAGAGATCACCTCTAAGTAGGAAATTGGTCTGATCCTTAAAGACCTTCTACAAGGTGCAATGTCCATTCAGTCTGACAACATGGCAGAAGTATAGTATGTCAACAGATTGGGAAGAACTCAATCCTAACCCCTTTGTTAAGAAGCCATGTGGATTTATATGCCAGGTTTATACCAAGTGTGAGTCTTTTGTAATTATAGTTAAACTGTTAAGTTTTATGAAATAATTTACTTATGTTTTCAAAGAGCAAACATGGATACTCAAGAAATTGCATCAGAGTTCTTTGTGAATTCCAGATGTAGGGAGGATGCCTCTTAGTTAACAGAAAATGTGAGATGGGTAGAATAAATGTTTATATATTGCATTTAAAGCAGAATAATTCCTCACTATTAATTGCTTTTCAGGAGGGCGAGACTGATGTATTTTTGAATGGCAGCCAGACTCTTTGAAGTGGATCCAAAAATAAGGAAATTTTGAGGAGCCAGGTCTCCTCTTCACAGACTGAACATTGTAATGAATATCTGTAGTTTTGTTTTGGTTTTATATTGTATAGTGCAATCTGTGAACTGCATGAGCATTAAGAATAAAATAGGTTAAGTATTATGAGTAGGATGGCCTAGGACATTCATGAAGAGAAGATATTTAAGTGGAGATGAGTAAAATTTTCTCCTCTTTTCCCTTTTTTGACAAGGTTTATGAGTAATTTCATTGAACAGGATAAAAATGATGAAATTACCCTTTTTTCTGTCTGTTTTTATACTGAAAAACATATCTTTTGATCTCAAAAAAGAAAAGGTCCATCTGTAGTAGCACGTCCTGGACTCAGCTGTCAAATATTTTCCAAGGTTACCAGCTTCTCTCCGTCCCATAATTCACATCACAGCACCTCCACTCTTCAGTTCTTTCCTACCATCAACATTTCAAGGTTGAAGGGAATAGCTCCAGACTGCGTTTATCAAAATTAGCATTACTGTTATTTTGAATAGTTTTGTCGTCTTCAAAATTGAACAGTTAATCCTTTTCTTATTGTTTGACATATAGGTTATCTTTTAATAATGTTTTCCTACTGCCCTTTACCCAAGAACCCCTTTGTTTAACTTTGAACTAGGACCATCCCTTTTTTCATAGAGATGCCCTCTTCTACTTCTTAAGTGGGCCTGTGGCAGGCAAATCCTGCTTCATGGTAGGCACAGTTTTACTGTTTTGGCTAGGTCCTAATCATGATAACTCCATTTGTTGATTTTGTGAGCATTTGAACTTCTCCATTAACAGACATTGTTAGAGAGCCTTTGGTGCATTCTGTCTGTTTAAAAGGCTTTCTGTCATGGGAGATTTGGGTCCTCACACTGCTGTCTACTCTTCCTTTGTCCAGAAATCTGAAAAAGCTTTGTTCCAGTTCTCACCACATTGTTCAGACAGAGAGAAAACACTCCTTTGTTAAAAAGCCTGGCTTGTGTTAATGAGGCAGTTATGATGCTTCCCAGGGTAAGTTTAGATCTGCTAGAGTTTCCTCAGTGCTATCCTTTTTCTAAGGGTGCAGAGTTCCCTGGCTTCCTGTAGCATTTTTAAGGAGCATGTAAAGTAAGTCCCTAATTTTAGTTTAAAGATTTTTTCCTTTGTGGTGGTGAAATCTTTAGTGTGCAACTTGCCGGTCAGTCAGACATGCCTTGCCCCATTTTTACCTTCTGTGGTCCCTTTGGGATACTGTCTAGAACTCCTACCCCTGTTCCCATAATTCTGGGAGTCCAGGGTTTATGTCCTTTCCTGTCCTATAGGTCGCATTGTTTTGTCATTAGCTTTGGTGATACAGACATTAGTTGACCTCATGTTGGCTCTGATACCTGCTTGATAGATGTCTGTTGAGCCTTTCTTCCAAGAGTTTCCACCAGTATCATTGATTGTGTCTTCTGTTGTTTCATCTCTTGTCAACTTTGTTCAGGCTTCCAGATGTATGCTTTGCAGATGTCAGTCTTCCTGGTGTCAGTAGTGCCAGCTTCAGTTATTTCTTGGTGATTGGCAGTAGCATTTTAGATGTCACAAGCCAAAGATTGTTGACTTAATGATTGTTTCTTATTCTCAGGTGACTTCAAGGACATTTGTTTATCAGATGAACCTTTGAGTCCTGCAGACCATTACATAATCTTTGCTTTCTCTCCTAATCTGACATGATATTCCCAAACAGCTATATCTCCTACCTTCCCCCTAACCTCTCCTGTGAGATATTCCTTGCCTATGTTTCTACTGATGTCCTCTGTTGCGCTCTGATACCCTTAGTTGCTATTTTAAAAGATGCTGACATCAGTGCTTAGGAGAATCCAGACACAGTGGCCTCAGTTCCCATGAAAGCTGATTTCATCTTTTGACACCTAAAGGGACTCTTCTACCTGGGTAGAAATTTCAAATCTTGATGTGACAGTTTGAGACAAACCTGAAGAGAAACCCCACTCCTATGTAAAGTAAAGAGTGGTGGACACATTTGGGTAAGTGGATCTGTATTTCTTCCACACTGTCCTTGCAATCCCTGAATTATCTTACAAATGTGGTACTTTTATAGGGAGCGCAGGTGTGAAGAACAGCTTTCTATGAAGGATTTGCTTCCCTGCAGAAGAAAATTGAAGACCTATGCCTCCATATTCTGCAGTCTCAGAAACATTATGGCCCATATTGCGTGCATTACTGTTAAGGGCATATTAGGTTGACAGGAACTGGTAGTACTTTACATTGACACTCCTAGCTGACTACTTTCAGCAAGAATGCTAAGGTGACCTTTTTGGACCAACTAATCAAGGGGCCCCATTCTGTTTAGTCCTTAACTTAATGAACATCTCGAGGGTCTGAAAAAGGCATGGCAGACCTTTACTGCCATGATAAAAACTACATCTTCCACAGCAGTTGTTTTCTAGAACACAGTGGAGATTGAATTAGCTTTAGTTATGGTGAACCCTGACAGCCCTATCAAAGGAGGCAGCTGTTTTGCAGTCTACCTTTGCAGCAGTTCAGAGAGATTGATGACCCAGAAGCTATGGCTTTCATCAATTTCAATGAGGTTGTGGCCAGTCTCAGGGCAGTTTACAACAGTCCTTGACCATCTTTCATTGGAGGTACTCAAGAGGAAGTTCTTTCTCCTTAGCCCTACCTAGGTAGAGATTTCCACAGAGGCATGGACCAAGAAGTAGATTGCAAACTGTTATGCCATCCCCGTTTGTCCTGTCCATGCCAGATATCATACTGTACTAAAAGATCATAGCACAAGGAAGGAGGTGCACATGCTTCACTCCAAAGGAACCATCCAACAGATCCCTCCAGACCAATCAGGGCTAGGACACTATTCCATCTTCTTTTTAGTACCCTGAAAAACAATAGACTTCAGACAAGTTCTGGATTCTGGTGGCTTAAATGACTTCATCCCAAAACATCACTTTTGTATGGTCTTTCTGCAGTTTCTCTTGTCATACTTACAAAGAGAGAATTGGATGTGCTCTTTGGTGCTCCCAGATGTTTAGCTTCACATTAAACTTGCCAAGCCCTTACAAAGGTCACTTCATTTCCAAGTAGCAGCTAGTTATTTCTAGTTCAAGGCTCTTCCCATCTCTTTCACCTGAGCCAATATCGTATTTGCCAAGTGTATGATTGTAGTGCAGGCACCATCCTGAGGTTGTAAAGAGCCAAGCTCTTCCCTTATATAGACAACTGGCCCCTAACTGCAATGTCTAGAAATTGTCTTGGCAGAGAACGCTTAGTTGTTCACCTCCCAGATGAGATAGTGAATACTGCAAAGTCTAACCTCCAGCTATCTAAGAGGCTGATGTTTATAGTCAATCATTGTTGCTATCAGAAAGAGACTAGTCCATCCTAGATTCTACAGCCATGCTCTGTTCTGTCTGTTAGGCCCATGGCAGATAAGATGTCATTATGCAGTACTCTGCGTAATGGATCTGCTGCCAAGTAGAGCCCAACATCCAGCCAGTATACCAGAGTCTTTAGAGCTTATAAGCACCACATGTCACACGTATGATCCCGCCACATGTAGTAGGGCATAAAGGTGGCATACAGATGCAAACACTCAGAATGTCTTTGCCACCAGTCCAGATGCCTTTATCAAACATCGGCCTGTACACTCTTCTGTTGTGCTGGTTACCAAGCAGTCTTCAGATAAGTGCCCTGTTGGTGTTTCTTCTGTCCTTTTTCCCCGTTTCATCATATTTGTGTTCATGTCATCTAAGAAGGGACAATGTCAGTGTGAGAGGCAGATTTCCTCATAAAGACCGAGCTATGGAAAGGTTGAGTAAAAAAATAGGTATATACTGCTGCTACCCTGTCTTTTAGGGCAATTCATTACCAAACCCACATGGCCAGGTATGTTTTGGTTGTTCTTTCTTTGTTAGCTAAGGTGGTGTCTGACCTTCCTGATTTTGATGGGAAGGCTGCAGCACTTTCCCTGCTTGGGTCCAGTTGCCAAGTTGACCATCACTCCCTAAAATGCAGCTGTGATGCAGCTGATGTCTCTTCCATGGCTGCTGCTTTTGGTTCTGTAATGATATGTTATTCTTGGTCTGTGTCTTAAGGCTTTACCTGATGATATTAAAGCCAAGCTTTTGGATGCCCCTCTGGAAAACAAAAATCTTTTTGGGACCGCTGCTGCTGACCTGTTTGTCCCTCCAGGATTAGAGTAATGCCTTGCAGGAACTCAAAACATACTTTTGTCTTCCCTATCCCCAAATTCCAAAGGACTTGCTTTTTAAGTCTGCCTTTGTCTGTAGGCAGTCTTGCCCACCTCCTAAAGGTAAAAAGAAATCTAGGCACATTCCCCCTGCTAAATAGTCTGATTCCTTCATCTCAGAAGCCTTCTTTTCTGGACAAGCTTGTCTCCATTTGGCATTTGGCCTTCTCTTCTCCTCGGCCAGATCCCCTTGTCTTTTCCTTCTTTCTCTGTCCCTTCCAAATTGGCATCAGATCACCTCAAACTCTTGGGTGTTGTCTATCATTTGTCATGGGTATTTCATGGTTTGGAAATCCTTCCCACATTTTCAGGCATTCCTCAACCTGCTGTAGAACAGCTTCCATTTTTCCCAGAGGTTCTGCAGTCCCTTTTGAATCAGGGTACCATTCTGTCCATTCCAATACCCATGTGGAAAAGGGGCTTTACTCCAAAATGTTTTTGGCTCCTTGGAAGGAGGATATGTGGAGACCAATTCTGGATCTTTCTGTGCTCAACACCTTTCTCAATGTCCCTTCATTCCAAATTTTTTCTCTTCAGACCTTGTTTCCTTTTCTTCCCCAGGCCTTTTTGGTTTCTCAAGACCTCAAGGTTGCCTGCATTCACATCCCCATTCACCCTCTCTTCAGGAAATGTTTACATTTCTATGGTTCTTCCTCTCATTTTCAGGTCGCTGCTTTGCCCTTTGGCCTTTCTAGTGCCCCAAGGGTATTCACCAAATGCATCACTGCTGTTGTGTTTTGCAGGCTTCATGGCATACAGATTTTTCCCTGTCTGGATGACCTGCTCATTCAAGCTCCTTCTTCCAGTATTCTGTTGCAGGATCCCCATTTTACTATTTGTCATCCACAAAGTCTGGGGTTCACCATAAATCTCATGAAATCTGTTCTGACGCTATCCTAGGATCATGTTTTCCCTGGTGCAGACCTCAGACTATTCCCATGATGGCTTCTCTTTCTGCTTCCAAAGTTTTTTGTTTGATAACCTTTTTCCAGTCTTTCCTTCCTCTGTCCTCTCTCATAGCCAGGGAGTTTCTCAGGGTTTTGGAATTCATGGTGTCTGCTATTCCCATGCGTCCTCTTGCTAGATTCAATATTAAATAGCTTCACTGGTACCTCAGATCAGTGTGGCTTCAACATTACCACCTCTTAGAGTCTCCTGATGTTCTTCATGTTTCACTGTTGCAGTCATCACATTTGGATTATCTGCCTGCAGGTAGCCCTCAGAGTCTTGGGATTTCTGCATTGGATGCTGTCACTTCTTCCATGACGTCAGGTCGTCAGGGGTATAAAACATGCAGCCGACGCCATTACATCAGTCTTTCTTGCCACGCAGTCCCCGAAGCAGTTTGCAAGTGCCGGTCCGCTGCCTCCTGAAATTTTTGCTTTTCGAGTTTCAGACCTGAAGTCTTCTAAAAGATAAGTATCCTGTTAGGGATCTTCTTTTCTTGCTCTAACTGATGTCAGAAAAAATTAATAATTGTCTTACCTGTGGAAAGCAAGTACCTCACAGAGATTTTCATTCTTACTGCATCACCTGTTTAGGCCCAGACCACGATGTCCCTCGCTGTCTTGTTCAACGCCCAAACTATTTGTCGTCGGGCTCTTTTTGTCACTAAATTCTTTCACTGTCGATCTCCGTATTCCGAAATGGCTTCAGTAAGCCATCTTCCGAAAAAACGTAAGGATAAAGACAGAGAGAGACCGCATAGGTCCAAAACTGCCGACGACGTTACCGTTAAGCTAGTTACCAGTCCGCCGGTACTCAGGCGCTTTCGCAGCCCCTGATACCCGCTTCTACAGGCCTCTACTGAGACCCATTCGGAGTCCGGTATGCCATAAGATGCTTCTTCGACTATGGAACCTGCGGATGTCTCTACCTTGGCTGGATCCGGAGCCGCTGTGCAGGCACCGGCTTCTGAGGGTGTATTCAAGCCTTCCGATTTTCATATTAAACCGACGACTTCGATTCAAACCAAAAACCAAAAATTTCTCAGGCCTAGAGTTCGCACTACGCCTAGGAAACCAATGACCAAAGTGCATTCTCAGGCCCACATGCCACAAAAACAAATGCTTAGAATGGCAAAAGACCTTATTACTTTAATTAGGGGAAGTCAGCCTTACCCCTGATACTTTGCCTCCAGCTCCCAGGAAACCTGGCAGGTACTATAGAGTACCTGACTCCCACAAATTCCTCTTTAAGAATCCTACTGCGGATCCAGAGACCATTTTACCAGGGACCTAAAGGCATTAAGGCTGCAACAGCCAAAAATCCTACCCCTTCGGACAGGGATTCTAGGGCTTTAGACAGATGGGGTAAGAAGATTTACACCTCTGCTACTCTTGCCATCAGGGCTTTAAATTGCCAGTTTCATATGTTCAAGTATCAGCAACATATGGTCTTTTCAGGCTTGCTAGTTGTTGCTGAAGCACCTACCAAGAGGAGCAAACGCTGAGAGAAGAAAAGGGGCCACTTTTGTGATTTTAAGTATTTTCTTCCGATTGTTTAAGTTTTACTGCTTTGCCGCCTACTTTTTGGCATTTTCCGGCTTGCTAAAGTTTATATCTGTAACAGTAACGGTACTTGGAACACATCTAGAGCCTGTTTACTGCATTTCCTGTGTTGCACTTAATTTAAAATAGTTTTTTTCTCTAAAAACTGCATTTTACCTGATTTTGGCCTAGCACTCAAGTGTGGGGTCATTTATTGCACTGTTGTGATTATTTTACTGCTTGTGTATCTCTGCTACCTTTAAACTACAACAAAAAAAATCTTGCTTTTTTCCCACTTTCTGAAAGTTAAGAAAGTTCAGTTACAGATTTGCTGTTCTGAACTGTTTGGAAGTTTCTAGAAGGCCAGTGCTTGCTTGGGCTAAAGGGGGAAGTCTCTGTGTTCACCAGTGGGAGTGGTTAACACTGAACAGCCTGCCTGTCCCTGGAGAAGTGGTTACTACCTAGAAGCTGTAGTTTTATTGGCCATTTTGGGCCAATTCTAAACTCCTTGATCTCTCTCTTAAAACCAGGCTGCCTCGTGGTTTTGGCATCTTTTCAGGCTTGCTAATTGTTGCTCAAGCACCTACCAAGAGGAGAAAATGCTGAGAGAAGAAAAGGAGCCACTTTTGTGATTTTAAGTATTTTCTTCCGATTTTTTGTTAAGTTTTACTGCTTTGCCGCCTACTTTTTGGCACTTTCCAGCTTGCTAAAGTTTATATCTGTAACAGTAACAGTACTTGGAACACATCTAGAGCCTGTTTACTGCATTTCCTGTGTTGCACTTAATTTAAAATCATTTTTTTCTCTAAAAACTGCATTTTACCTGATTTTGGCCTAGCACTCGTGTGGGGTCATTTATTGCACTGTTGTGATTATTTTGCTGCTTGTGAATCTCTGCTATCTTTAAACTACAAAAAAAAAAAAAAAAAAAAATCTTGCTTTTTTCCCACTTTCTGAAAGTTAAGAAAGTTCAGTTACAGATTTGCTGTTCTGAACTGTTTGGAAGTTTCTAGAAGGCCAGTGCTTGCTTGGGCTAAAGGGAAATCTCTGTGTTCACCAGTGGGAGTGGTTAACACTGAACAGCCTGCCTGTCCCTGGAGGAGTGGTTACTACCTAGAAGCTGTAGTTTTATTGGCCATTTTGGGTCAATTCTAAACTCCTTGATCTCTCTCTCTTATAACCCTACAACTCTCTTTTTGCTCGGTTTGGCACACTGAGCAGCGTCGGGCAGCGCCGCCTAAACAGGTTTAAACTATTCCAGGCTCCACAAAGTCTGCTCTTCACTTTTTCCCCTTAGAACTATTCAAACTCTCAAAGTAATCACTCTATTCTCTTTCTAAAGCCCTGCACTTGCTCAGCTCTTATAAGGGAACACTAACTAACTAAAGCACTACACCTTCCTTGACTTCTCATAAGTATTAGACTCCCAATTGGTCCTTCCTGATCAAGTGAAAAATCATTTCCCTTCCCTAATCTGATCAGTAAAAAAAAAACAGTTCCCTATACTAATTTGGTATGTCCAAGGGTCAGTTTCAAAGTTACTCTCCAGTCCAGCTGATGAATCTGGGAATTTTGAGGCAATGTTACAATTGCCTTATGTACACAGACAACCCTCTCCTCCTTCCAACAAACTCTAATACATGTGAGAGATGCAGTTACACAGCCAAACTGGAGGCAGAGCTCTCTCAACCCAAGACTGGCACAGTCAGTCAGTCAGGAGGAAAAGGTAACCACCCACACCACAAATCCAGTCTCACACAGACCTATTGCATCTGCATACCCAACACATAAACACACAAAAACATACTCAGAGGCTCTAAATAAAAATCTGCCTAAACAGCAAAGACCTCCTAAGCAGATATCCAAGCAACAGCCACCCCCTCAACAATACCCACAAATCACATATCTCACAAAATCTGTGTGCCTCACAGTCACAGCCCATAAGGCCAAACAACACACCAAATACACTTGTTATAGGGGACTCTATTGTCCGGCACACTGACGTCCCACTCACCAGACTGAACAAGGAGAAGGTCACTGTAAGCTGCCTGTCGGGTGCCAGGATCTGCCACATAACGCAAGCACTCGGGTCACTCCAAAGCAAGTACAAGTATGACTCCGTCATTGTCCATGCTGGTGTGAATGACCTGAGACGTACCTCCCTGGACTACATGAAAAGAGATATAGAGGAGCTGTCTGACCATGTGACCAGGCTGGTATGTCCCTGACCTTGAGTAGCATCTTGCCCTCACCAAGAATGATGCCACAGTATAAAGACAAAATTATCAGTTTCAACAACTGGCTAAAGTATTGCTGTCATTCAAATGGGATCCAGTGTCTGTCAGCCTGGGATGACATGCTCGACAAGCCACGTTGCTTCGCTAGGGACGGCTTGCAGCTGTTACCCTTAGGCTTTCATATACTGGCCAAGGCTCTTGCCACCCCCATAGTGCCTTTTTTAGGCAAGGTTCAAAGGACAAACCCACCTCCATAGACAACCCAAAGATAAAAAAACTAAAGGTAATGCTACTCAATGCCAGAAGTCTAAACCTCAAGATGCACGCACTCGAGACTCTCCTCAGTATGGAGAAAATCGATGTCTGTGCAGTAACAGAAACCTGGTTCAAGACTCCTGAGAGCACCCCAGCACTACCAGGTTATAACTCATACCATGCGTTTCGGCCCCAAAACTCAGACCGAAGCACAAAAGGAGGGGGAGTATCTATATTCATCAAAGATACCTACACCTCCAGGTTAGTGGCACTGCACGAAGCATCGGAAACCATCCATGCGCAACTAACAGCGGGCAAAACTGCCTTTCAGTTTGTAACCTGCTACAGAACACCCTCCCTAGTACAGGAACCCCACTTGGCATTCCTGAGAACACTGGAAAATATGAAGGTCTCTCCAAACACTATGTTATTGGGTGACTTCAACTACCCAATCATTGACTGGGAAAACTACTCAAGCCCAAACACCCTCGCCCAACGGTTCCTTGAATTTATAAACTCTAACGCAATGGAACAACTGGTCACCACTCCCACAAGAGGGAACAACATATTGAACCTGGTCATCACCAACATGGGGACTCTGTTCCACACCAGAGGTAAACACCTCATTGGTAAGATCAGACCATAAACAAATTTCCCTGGACATCCATATCCCGTCCCCACCCCCAGCCAAGGAAATCACTGTAAAGAATTTCTCCAAAGCCAACTTTGCACTTCTCAGGACTGAGGTGGAATCCTTCAAAGCCCCTGGGCCAGAGGATAATACAGCCCAATCCACAGAATCCTTTACAAATGCATTCTGTGAGCACCTGCAGGAATGCATGGATCGTGCTATCCCAAAGAAAACCAAGACTCACTCCTCCAAAAACAGGAGACCAGTCTGGTGGACCCCGGCCATAAATAAGCTATACAACAGAAGGAGGAAGCTACTACATGACAGAGCAAAATCCCAAAAAGGGAAGGCATCTCTGATCAGTCTTAGCAAGAAACTTCGATCCCTCATAAAATCATCAAAGGCCAGTTTCGAAAGAAAAATTGCCCTAGACACTAAAGATAATCACAAGGCCTTCTTTAGTTATGTCAGAAACATGGGCGGAAACTCCCAGATATGCTCTGAATTGTTGCATAACGGTACAAAATATACCGAACCTACAGACATAGCCAACATCCTGGCAGACAGATTCAGCGCAAACTTCTCCCCCCCAAAGGAGCAAACGCCTATCCCAACTGACTGTAACCTCCCTGACTTCACAGATGCACAGGTGAAAGCTGCCCTCTCCAAAGCAAAAAACACAGCATCTATGGGACCGGACAGTGTCCCAGGCTGTGTCTTACACGAGCTCCAAGAAGAACTGAACCCTCACATTAAGTCACTGTTCAAACTTAGCCTTACTACAGGATAGGTATGCAAAGAATGGCGTACAGCTACAGTGGTCCCACTCCACAAAGGTGGTGCCACAACGGACCCTGGAAACTATCGCCCCATAAGCCTGACTAGTCTGGTCTGTAAAGCTATGGAGCGTATTATCATGGAACACATAAACAAAGACATTGGGAGCCTCCAGACACTGGACCCTACCCAATTCGGCTTTGTTAAGGGCAGATCTTGCCTCTTAAACCTAGTTGATTTCTTTGAAACGGTTACCAAAGCCATAGATGAGGGCAAGGTTGTCCACACAGCCTACCTGGACCTCGCAAAAGCCTTCGACACAATACCCCACTCGGGCATCATAAATAAGCTTACCAGCTTAAATATCAACTCCTATATCACAAGATGGGTTGCAAACTGGCTCAGAGATAGAACCCACATGGTCAGAATCGCAGGTGCCATGTCCGAATCCAAACCAGTTACAAGTGGCGTCCCACAGGGCTCAGTTCTGGGACTTCTCTTGTTCGGTATATATTTCTCTGAGGTTCAGGCTAACACGGGGGGATTATGGCTGACAAAGTTCGCAGATGACTGCAAACTGGGGGCCATAATTGAATCTTCAGCTGACACAAGCATCCTCCAAAAGGGTCTCACAGAGACAGATACTTGGTGCCAGAGCCACGGCCTCAAGCTAAATGCTAAAAAGTGCATAGTCATCCCCTTTGGGAAAAACAAGGTGCCCACAAATTACCACATAGTTGGTAATCCATTAAGTACGGAAGAAGTAATTGGAGATTTGGGGACCAATGTAGATAGTAATCTCTCCTTTGATAATCACGTTGCCAAAGTGGTTAGAAAGACCTTCTATATAGCCCACCTTATCACGAAAGGGTTCGCATCTAGATCGAGAGGTCATTGTGCCCCTCTACTCGTCACTCATCAGGCCCATAATTGAATACAATGCCCCTTTTGGGATGTACCTTACCCGACACCTGCAACAACTGGAGAGACCCCAAAAGTACCTCACCAAGAGGATCATGGGCTACAAACAGATGTCCTATGCAGCTCAACTAAAGAAACTCCAACTCTACTCAGTTGCTTACCGCCTACTCAGAGGCGATCTATGCCTGACGTACAAAGCCATGTCAAACCCAGAATTAATGGACATGCTCCACCTCAAAAAATCCAAGTCCCTTAGAGCTACATGCTCCAGGGACCTAAACCTCAGCACAAAAATAAATAGGACATGCTGGAGGGACAGATTCATTTCCCAAAGGCTCCCCTCACTCTGGAACAGAATCCCAATTCATGTTAGACATAGCCCCTCGCTGATCCTCTTCAAGCGAAATGTGGAAGCGAAATCGCAAATTCACCCCTGGGATCTCTCCTGTGTCCCTACTAGACAGAGACACAGTGAACTAATCTTAAAAGGGTACCTTCTGTGACCTACTTTACAGAGGCACAGTAGGCTAATCTAATAGGGAGGCGGAAGCCAAATACACTCTGGCTAGGCTTATAAATGCCCTAGGGCAGATAGCCTAGTATCTACCTATGAACTAATTAAACAGAAAATGATGTTGATTCCTGATTGTGCAGAACATAAAGATTTACACGAGTTAATGCATTCTGCTAATCAAGTTGGTAAACATACTTTGCATTGCGATTTTGATGCCTTAGAAGCATCTTGCAGGGCTGCTGTCACTGGGTCTGTTCTTAGAAGGCATGCTTGGCTAAAGGAACAAACCTTGCCAGACCATGTCAAAGCAAAATTTCTATATGCACCATTAAACCAAGAGTGCCTATTTGGCAATAATGCAGAAGTAGTCCTCAAAAGGATAGAGGGATACAGATTCCACTTCCACTCACTCTCAACCCCGAGCGGATGGTCAGATCTCCCCCCAAACTAGTGGGCAGACACCCAAAAGCAATTACTTTCTCTTATCAGTATCAAGGCTATTCAACCTGTCCCAGCAGAACAAAGGAGACAACGCTTTTATTCCAGACTGTTTCTGGTACTCAGAAAAGAAAACTCTTGGCGTCCTATCCTGGATCTGTCTATTCTCAACACCTTTCTGGTGGTTCCAAAATTCAAAATGCTTACTCTCCAACAGCTGCTTCCTATGCTAGCCAAGGATTCCTGGCTAGCAGCCCTAGACTTAAAAGAAGCATATCTGCACATCCCTATAAGGGAATCTTGCAGGAAATACCTACGTTTCAGAGCAGGCTCTATGCACTGTCAGTACTCTGCACTTCCCTTTGGCTTATCTACTGCACCCAGGGTATTCACAAAATGCCTAGCTCCAGCCATTGCATATTGCAGGCAGAGAACAATTCAAATTTACCCATACTTGGACGATTGCCTGATTTAGGCAGACAGTCAGGAATTGCTACTACAGCACCTGACATTTGTAAAGAGACTTTTAACTGCACTGGGGTACACCATGAACGAAAAGAAGTCACATCTGATATCCAGCCAACAGATTGTTTTCCTGGGAGTAAGCTTGAACACAACTTCCCAGATGGCATTCCTTACTCCAGAAAAACAAATGTATTTGACAAACAAATGTATTTGACAAACTACTTCTATCTACTGGCCACAAAAACCCAGCAATCTGCAAGAAAAATACTGCAAGCCCTAGGGTTCATGGCCTCTTGCATTCTACTAATTCCATATGCGACTGCATACGATGAAACTTCAGTGGTACTTAAAAAGTCTCTGGTGTCAACATTCTCAGGACCTGGAAACAATGATTCTTATCATTCCTTGCCTAACGACAGAGTTACTTTGGTGAGCAGAGGCCTGCTACCACAGCAAGGGACTCCCTTTCACTCAACCTCCTGCCGCCCAAACCCTGTCAAATAGACACATCAGACTATGCATGGGGGGTTCACATGGCAGGACAATGCATTCAAGGCAAATGGAGCCCAAAGCAAATGCACCTGCATATCAATCAAAAAGAAATGTCAGCTGTACAGAATGCTCTGACAGCCTTCAAAGGCCTTATTCTTCCAGGACAACTATTGGTAAAGACAGACAACACCACAGTTATGTGGTACATAAACAAGCAGGGGGGAACCCATTCCTATCTGATGTCCTTCAAGGATGCATCTGCAGTCCTTACAAATGGGGTTGTCCTGTCGTCAGGCAGCCCTTCGGTCGGCCGGATTCCAAAGTCTGGGTCTGGCCTCGGCTGATGTCGCACTTCACCCGACGTCATAGCGGCAGTTCTTCGGGTATAAAGGTATCAGCCGACGCCATTTTCCTCAGTCTTTCTTGCCGCGTGGCGCCCGAAGCAGAAGTTGTTCGCAAGTGCCGGTCGGTCAGAACCAGAGATTACTACTACCGAAGACTTCTAAAAAGCTAAGTACCCCGTTGGGGACTCTTTCTTGCCTCAGCCGATGTCAGAAAAAGTGAATAACTGTTTAACTTGTGGGAAACAAATACCTCATAAAGATTTCCACTCTTACTGCTTACCTTGCTTAGGCCCAGACCACGACGTAGCAGCTCGTCCAGCCTGTGCTTCTTTCAACCGGCGGACACTTAGACGTCGGTCGGAATTTGCTGAGGAGTTTTTCGGCTCCGCTTTTGCTTACATTATGCCGTCGGATACTCAGACTACGCAAATATCTAAAAAACACAAGGAAAAGGACCGACACTCGCGGTCCGCGGTTTCGGCCGAAACCGCGGTTAAGCCAACCGCAAGTGTCTCTGTTTCGGCTGAAACCGAGTCCACGGTTCTTCCTTCGGCCGAAAGCTTACCTCCTACCGAGGCCTCATCCAGCTTGGCTGAATCTGCTACTGAAATCCCATCCGCTCTTGCAGGATCACAGGATTTATCTGATACTATCCCTTTGGATATTTCTACCCCTGCACGTGGAGCTGCTAGGCCACCTGCATCCATGTCGATTAAGGCCTTTGCCAGGGCTAAAGCAGCAAAATCTACCAAAACTGTGCCTGCTAAGACCCCCTCTCACAGGCCTAGCTCTAGTTCACAAATGCTTAGTCTAGCAGAGGATCTCATTTCTTTGATCCGGGGATCCCAACCACATCCAGACAGGGCCTCTCACCCACCTCCAGAGAAGAGGCCTAGAGTAGACCCCCTGAGCCAGTTTCTTCAGATGACTCCTCTGATGAATCAGATAATTCAAACCCTCCAGAGGGCCCTTTTTCTCCTTATGAGGACTCTGATGCAGAAGAGTCCATACCTTCTGCCTCTCCGCCTGAGGAATTTTCTTTTGGGGAAACCTTGCATGCTATGAGGGAACAATTCCAATGGCAGGGCCAGGATTTTTCAGACTCTAGGAAAAGGCTTAGAACCTTTTTACATTTGCCACAGCATAGGCCTTTAGCCATTCCTCCAGTACTTACTGTTGTGGATGATGCATTTAATGATGCTTGTACTGCTCCTGATTCTCTTCCTCCGGCCCCTGCTAAGCCCGATAGGTACTACAGGGTTCCGGACACACATTATTATTTGTATAAGGCTCCCTTTGCAGATCCCGAAACTATCTTCCAGGGACCCAAGGCTGTAGCAGCTACCTCTGCCAAAAAAACCCTCCCCTCTGAAAGGGAATCTAGGGCCTTAGAGAGGTGGGGTAAAAAAGTTTACACTTCTGCTACTCTTTCAGCTAGGGCCTTGAACTGTCAATTCCACATGATTCAGTATCAGGAATTTATGTTAGACCAGTTAACTAAAACACTGTCCTCGGATGAACCATTAGACAAAAAATCTGTACAGGAAATGGTACATAACATTCAGCAGGTCAGTAATCATTCCTTAAAATGCGGCTATGATGCACTGGAGGCTTCCTTTAGATCAGCCATGACTGGTACAGTGATCAGAAGACATGCATGGTTAAAAGAGCAGTCCTTACCAGACCATGTTAAATCAAAGCTCCTAGATGCTCCCATGGATAAGCTCAATTTGTTTGGCTCCCCTGCACAGCAAGTGCTGAAGAAGGTGGAAGAGAAAGCAAAATCTGTCCAGACAGTCAAGGATTTCTTGCAGGTCCAGCCTCCAAGGTTTAGCAGGAACTGGCCTTCCAAGAATTGGTCCTTTCCAGACACCTCCAGAGCTCCGAGAGGCAGGAATAGGCGCTCAAGAGGAAGGGGTCAATCCAGAGGTGCCTACAGGGGACGTCAGTGGCAGGCTAACAACCAGCGAGGTACAGCCACAGATCCAGCCACCACCACTTCCACAGGACAATCACAGTGACTTGCCTCTAGCACCGCCTACCAGGGAACAACTAGAACCACCCTTAGGCGGGAAGCTAGCCTTATTTTCAGTAAACTGGCATTACATCACAGGAGACAAATGGATTTTACAGACAATAGACCAAGGTTACAGGTTTCACTTCCATACTCTACCAAGGAAGAGAGGAATGCCAAACCTACCTCCAAATCAGAAGACAGAAGCTTTACAACAAATAACTCACTTACTAAGGATGAGAGCCGTAGAAAGGGTACCATCTATGGAACAAGGGCAAGGATTTTACTCCAGACTCTTCCTGCTACCAAGAAAAGAAAATCAATGGAGGCCTATTCTCGACCTGTCCGCTTTAAACACATACCTTATTGTTCCAAAATTCAAAATGCTGACCCTACAGCAACTTCTTCCCATGCTGGGCAAGGAGTCTTGGCTGGTAACTCTAGATCTCAAGGAGGCATACCTGCATGTCCCTATACGACCAAATTGCAGAAGATACCTCAGATTTCTTGCAGGATCAGAGCATTATCAATTCTCAGCATTGCCCTTTGGCTTATCTACTGCGCCCAGAGTATTCACGAAATGCCTGGCATCAGTAATTGCTCATTGCAGACTTCAGGGAATTCAAATTTACCCTTACCTGGACGACTGCCTGTTACAAGCGGACAACAAAAACAAATTAACAAAGGACTTGAAAAGGGTCATTCATCTATTACAAGCCCTGGGATACACAGTCAATATAAAAAAGTCAAGGCTGATACCATCCCAAAGGATAACCTTCTTGGGTGCAGATCTGGACACATCAAAACAAATGACATTCCTGACAGTAGAAAAACAGGAGCAACTCCCTCTCTACTTCATGGCATTAACAAAGCAGAACCAGCTAACAGCAAGAAAAGTCCTGCAAGCCCTGGGTTACATGGCATCCTGCATAATATTGATTCCACATGCCAGACTACATATGAGAAAGTTACAGTGGTACCCAAGGAATTTATGGTCTCAGCACAAGCACAGCCTAGAAACCCAAATTCCAGTAATTCCATGCCTGAAGCAGGAATTCCAATGGTGGGCTCAGACCTGTCAATCAAACAAAGGACTGCCCTTCCACAGCACTCAACCAAGCCAGACCATCACAACGAACGCCTCAGACCTCGGTTGGGGGGCGCACATGCTGGACAAGTGCATACAAGGCTTATGGACTCAAGACCAGCTGCACCTACACATAAATCAAAAGGAAATGCTGGCAGTAAAACTGGCAATTCAGGCATTCAGACCATTTCTACGACAGGGTCAACTGTTGATAAGGACGGACAACACCACAGTTATGTGGTACATCAACAAACAGGGAGGCACACATTCATACCCTCTATGCCGGATGGCAATGGACCTCTGGAATGTGGCCCTGAGCTTCATCATTCAGTTACAAGCAATTTTTGTGCCAGGAAAAGAAAATATACTAGCAGACATGCTAAGCAGAACTACCACGGATGCCCACGAATGGATGCTGCATCATGACATCTTCAAAACCATTACAGGGAAATGGGGACTACCAGAAATAGACTTATTTGCATCCCCACACAATCACCAGCTGAAAAAATTCTGCACAAGGACGTACCACCCACTTGCTTGGAAAGTGGACTCCCTATCTTTCATTTGGAACAACCTGACAGCATATGCATTCCCACCTCTTCCTTTGATGCACAAGGTGCTATTGAAGATCAAAGAAGACCGTCCAAGGATCATCCTGATAGCTCCAGACTGGCCAAGACAACATTGGTACCCACTACTGAGGAGTATGTCTCGGGAACAAATATGGCCTCTGCCCCTAGTTCCCTTGCTGTTAACACAGAACAACTTCAAAACCCTGCATCCAAACCTGAAAACACTGCAGCTGGCTGCCTGGAACATTGCATAAGACCAAATAACCCAGATTTATCTCAAAGGGTTAAAGACATTATCTTGGAGGCTCGCAGACCCTCAACAAGAAAAAATTATTCAGCAAAATGGAAAAGATATCTCATTTGGAGTACTGCAAAAGGAGAAAATGTGTCACTTGTAAACATAGCTAACATCCTGGAATACTTGGCAGAGCTCTTCCACAATGGCCTGTCCTATTCTTCCATTAAGATTCATGCATCAGCTATTTCAGCAGAATACAATTTGGATCCTCCAGTCTTCTCACATCCTCTGCTCAGGCAGTTTCTAAGAGGAATTAAAAATGTAAAACCTCCTAGGAAGCCACCATTGCCAGCATGGGACTTGAACTTTGTGCTAGAAAAGTTGACACTCCCTCCTTTCGAGCCAGCAGCAACAGCAGAATTACAGTACTTATCATGGAAAACTGCTTTCCTGCTTGCAATCACTTCAGCAAGAAGGGTTTCTGAACTACAGGCATTAATGGCAGTACAGCCCTTCCTGATCTTCCATCAAGACAGAGTGTCCATGAGAACTAATCCTACTTTTATGCCAAAGGTGGTCTCCAGGGTATCTTTAAATCAAGCTATCCACCTGCCTACATTCTTCCCCAACCCACAGAACAGGGGAGAAAGACTGTTGCATACCTTGGATGCACATAGACAATTACGTTACTACCTGGACAGGACCAAGAGCAATAGAAAAACTGACCAGCTACTGGTAGCATATGCAACAGGAGTGGAAGGAAAAGCAATTTCAAAACAGACAATCTCTAAGTGGATAGGAAATTGCATTAGATTTTGTTACTCCTACCATGGGAAGAAAACTCCAGAAAACATCAGGCCTCACTCTACAAGGGCTACAGCCACTACCACAGCTTTTTTACGAGGAGTGGCTACCAAAGACATTTTAGAGGCTGCTACTTGGAGCTCCGTGCATACATTTGCCAAGCATTATAATTTACCCTTATACTCCAGATCCCGAGCAGGTTTTGCCACTGCTGTTTTGCAAGGGATCTTAACTACACCATAATATTATTACTCCTCCTCCCCCAGTTTGGCTATGGTATTCTACCCATTTGTAAGGACTGCAGATGCATCCTTGAAGGACATAGTACAGTTTTGTACCTACCATAAATGTAGATGTCCGATAGGCATGCACCTGCAGTCAGGATTACCCACCCTCCTTCCCCTCTGTGGTACTCCTAGGGTATTTGCCCATCTTATAGCTAGCTGGGGGAATCTATTATGGTGTATTTGTTTGTATATATGTACATACATGCTTATTTTTTGTTTGCTGTCTACTATTTGGAACCATTTGCATTTATCCAAATTTAGCCTTCCTAGAGGGCATCTGGCATTTGGGGCAAGAAACACTGAGGAAAATGGCGTCGGCTGATACCTTTATACCCGAAGAACTGCCGCTATGACGTCGGGTGAAGTGCGACATCAGCCGAGGCCAGACCCAGACTTTGGAATCCGGCCGACCGAAGGGCTGCCTGACGACAGGACAACCCCATTTGTAAGGACTGCAGATGCATGCCTATCGGACATCTACATTTATGGTAGGTACAAAACTGTACTTTCTGTAGATTATCTGTGGCTGTATGGAACACAGCCTTGAGCAACTAAGTGCACCTGCAAACTCAGTTCCTGCCTGGCAAACTAAATTACTGGCAGACAACTTGAGCAAAAATCTCATGGACCCACACGAGTGGAAACTGAAACCCAAAATATTCAAGCTTTTGAGGGACAGATGGGGGCACCAGAGGTGGACCTCTTTGCTTCCCCTCAGAACTATCAATTGAACAAATATTGCACCAGAACTCCCCACAGCCAAGCTTGGACAGTGGATGCCCTGTCCTTTACCTGGGAAAGCCTATCAACGTATGCCTTTCCCCCTCTGCCCCTCCTCTCGAAGGTTCTACTAAAGATCAAATAGGACAAGCCAAGGACAATCCTGATTGCACCAGACTGGTCACACGAGCACTGGTACCCTCTTTTGCACAGTCTGACAGTAGTGCCACCATGGCACCTACCTTAGACCCCTTCCCTGCTGTCCCAGCAGGAGGGACAGATTTTGCACCCTCAGCTCCAGACCCTGAACCTAGCAGCCTCGCTCATCCCCTGAACTCCTCACCAGCAACCCTTAGTAAGCAGATGCTGGATGTCATTCTGGAGGCAAGGAGGCCTAGTACCAGAAAATCCTATTTGGAAAAGTGGAAAAGATACTGTTCCTGGAGCCAGTCTAAGGGAATGAACAAAACTGTGCCCAGCTTACGTCATATACTAGATTACTTAACAGAAGTGCTCCACAAAGGCCTGTCCTTCTCTTCTGTTAAGATTCATGCCTTGGCCATCTCAGCTCATTATAACACGGATCCACACCTCTTCTCTCATCCTCTGATCAAACATTTCCTGAGAGGAGCAAAAAATTTAAGACCCCTCAGGAGAGCTCCCACTCCAGCCTGGGACCTTAACTTTGTATTGGAAAAAACTCACGCTTCCACCCTTTGACCCTGCTGCTACAGCAGAGTTAAAATTCCTCTCATGGAGAACAGCTCTACATGTAGCCATCACTTCAGCAAAAAGAGTGTCTGAATGGCAGGCCCTTATGGCCGTGAAACCCTTCATTATCTTCCATGCGTACAGGGTTTCCCTCAGGACCAACCCTTCATTTATGCCCAAGGTGGTATCTGGTGTGGCTTTAAACCAGTTCATTCATTTGCCAACTTTTTTCCCTAATCGTCAAAATAAAGGGGAAAGGATCCTGCACTCCCTGGACATGCACAGGCAGCTTAGGTTTTATCTGGACAGGACTAAGCCTTTCAGAAAATCTGACCAGCTAGTCAGTTTTGCTGCAGGGGCAGAGGACAAGGCCATTTCAAAGCAAACCATTTCTAAAGGATAGCGCACTACACCAAACACCATGGGAAACCTACCACACAGGGGATCAGAACACATTCCACTAGAGCTACATCAACCTCTACAGCTTTTCTCAGAGGAGTCCCTACCAGGGACATCCTGGAAGCTGCAACCTGGAGCTCTGTACACACTTTCACGAAGCATTACCACTTGCCTATCTTTTCTAAATCCAGAGCTGGATTTGCCACAGCAGTCTTACAGGGCCTGATTGCCAGCCGTAATGCTTCTTAACTACCTCCACCCATTCTCAGCTTTGGGAATCAACCCAAATGTGATGACTGCAACAGTGAAACACGAAGAACATAGTACAGTTGTGTACACTTACCATAAATGTAGATGTTCGAGTGTATTCACTGTTGCAGTCCTGGTTACCTTCCCTCCAGCCCCCTGACTTTTTCTATACTTTCTACCTATCCTCTTTTTGGCCATATCCTATGGCAATGGTATTTACTTTTTACTGGAGGTGTTTCACACCATGTAATTGCTCCCTTTTTTGGGGACTCATGACATCTGGGGCAAGAAAAACTGATGTAATGGCGTTGGCTGCATGTTTTATACCCCTGATGACCTGATATGGAAGAAGCGACAGCATCTGACACAGAAATCCCAAGACTCTGGTATTTAGGCTGACTAAGGGCTACCTGCAGGCAGATAACCCAAATGTGATGACTGCAACAGTGAATACACTCTAACATCTACATTTATGGTAAGTGTACACAACTGTACTTTCCTTTACTTCCTTTTCTTAAACTCAAGTTTCTGTGGTCGATTCAATAATTTTCTCTCAGTCCGGGGCTTCCTTCCAGACTTCAATTCCTTCTCAAGAACTGTTCATGGACACCTCAGACTTTGGGTGGGGGGGGTGGGGTTCTTGTGGCCCCTAAAGGTCCCTGGTCTGTGGCCTCCTCATCAGAGGTCAGATCGTAGCAGTGAAAAAGAGATGAGAGGTCTGTTTCTGGCTCTGCAAGTTTTCATTCCCTTTTTCACCCCGACCCCCTCAAAGTCTTCACAGGCGATACTACTGTGATGTGGTACATCAACAAGCAGTGGGGTATGAAGTCTTTTCTCCTTTGCAAATTAGATGTTCAGGCAATGGATCTAGCTATCGGGTATCAAGCGACACTTCAAGTGATTTACATTCCTTCAGAGAACAGTCTAGTGTCTGACTCCTTTAGCAGGTCCAGATCACAGACTTATGAATGGATGCTTCACAAGAGATGCATTTTTGGACTTAGTCCATCAGTAGGGTTATTCCTCAGGTAGATCTTTTTACCTGCCCTCTGAACAGACAGCTTCTGCTGTTCTGTTCATGGGTACTAAGTCCTCTGACTTGGAAAGTGGACGTCCTGCCTTTTCCTTGGAAGGGAATGTTTCTGTATGCCATTCCCCCTTCCTCTGTTGCCACGAGGTCTGCACAAGAGCAGGTAGGACTTTCCCAAAGTCTTGCTAGTAACTCCCTTTTGGCCCAGGCAGCATTGGTTCCCCCTTCACTTGTCCAGGGGCAGCCGCCACAAGTTACCTCACTAGGTGGATCTTCTCACACAAGACAAGGGGTCTCTTATCCACCCTTACCTGTCCACTCTTCAAATGATGTTGTGAGTGATAGGGTTTTGATTCCTTTTATGCATCTCTCTTCTGAAGATGTGCTCCGGGTTCTGCAGGAGGCCAGGAAATCCACTAACAGAAAATTATAAATGTCCAAATGGAAAAGATTTTCTGTACGGTGCCTCTATTGTCATCAGGATCCCTTCTCTGTGGAGGTTCCTCTGGTTCTGCTTTATTTGTGTGATCTGCTCCATGCTGGGTTGGCATATTTTTCAGTTAAAGCTCACCTATCAGTAGTTTCTACTTGTATGTTTTTGACTCCTCATTTGGCCTCTTTGTTTGAGGTCAAACAATTTTTTATGTAATCCTTCTTATCAGGCCACCCCAGAAAGCCTCTTCTGCATTCTTGGGGACCTCATCTTCGTACTTGAAAATTTAACTCGGGTCCCTTTTTAGTGTGCTAGTTCAGCTTCCTTGCAGCATTGTACTTGGAAGACTGCTGTTCTTTTGGCTCTTACCTCAGCTAAGAGTGTGTCTGAACTTCAGGCTCTCATGGCTATTCCTCCTTTTTTAGTTTTTCACAGAGACAGGGTGTTCTCTTCAAACGAATCATTTTGTGCCTAAGGTGGGTAATGTGCTATCCCTTAATCAGTCTGTTCACCTTCCTTACTTTTTTCTTTCTTCACAGTCTGCCAGTGAGAAGGCTCCTCACATCTTGTATCTGCATAGACAGCTCGGGTATTATTTAGATCAGGGGTTCCCAAAGAGTGCGCCGCGGCACCCTGGGGAGCCATGGCTTCCTCACAGGGGCACCGCGAACTAATACCCTTCATGTATGATTTTTTATTTTGTTTTTTTTTTTTTTTTTAATTTTCACGCTGTTTAAGCTGACGTCATCGAGTGTGAGATGTCATCAGTTCCGTCAGGGCTACCAGCCTGTCGGAATTGAACAAGAAGCTCATGCATTTCCAGCGTCCCTGATTTTTGAAGAAAGCAATAGTCAATATTGCAGAGCACTAAAGACTGTGAAATATTAACTTGGCTGCTCATTTTAATGAGACGTATTCATATATCACTGGCATGACAGAATCCACCAGGAAAATATAGGTACGGTGACTCGGGACCTTATGCGAGGATTTTAATACTATATCTGGAAACAGTTTTGTCTTAAATGATATCTAACATATAGTTAATATTCGAGGACTGCCGGGCGTCCCCAATACAATACATTCAGTACACTGTTGGTTTGTGGGTGGTGAGCTACCGTATTTATACAAACATTCAGGTGGGAATCCAAAAGTTCTGCAAGCCCTGCACAATTAACATACCTCTGGAGAGTGTGATAATTCTCTTAAATCAGTCAGGAAGGTGACATTTAACCCGTCCTCGTTACAAGCAACCCAATGATCGAAATATGAATGGATATGTGCGTTACAAGGAAACAACTGATAGCACGCACGCAACCAAAAACATTGTTGGGAAGGGAAGCCAAGTTAGGCGAGTACCTATCTATGAAATTATCAAGACTGGCAAATAAACCACCAAGTCTTCCATTTCGGAGGATAAACAGGATAGTTAAAACAGCCTTATTTGGAAGTTCATAACTTTTTTGAGGAAAAAAATGAAGCCTGTTTTCTAAAGCCAATGAAGAACCCACTGCTAATTCTGAAAGTCAGAAATAAAATACTATCAGATTCTCTTGGAGTGGCAACAGTGAATAAACACAATCAAGCCTAGGCATCCCAAGAAAGCAGCAATGACGACCTTTGGATTGTAAACATTCAGTACGACCAATTTCTCTTTCACAAATAAAGTCATTCACAGACTCTGATAACACCATAAATATTATATTTAACTTATTATACAGTTTAGTGTTTGCAACAAATTTGCAATATTTTATAACAAAGTACCTTTCATGTTTTTTGCCTTTTTTTTTAATCCGAGACAATTCTTACAAGCTGCCATAGGTAAAGTATGCATCTGTAACCGAGGTCTACCGCCATAGGTTCACTTAACAGGCAGGCACTTCAAGTCTCCCAGAGCTATTTACGATGAGCACCAATCTGGTGCCTAGGAATCTGAGGATGTAGCAATGACATCGGGAGTCTATGATCCTGATTCCTGGTGTGAAGCTGTAGAAGCGGAGTCTGAAGGATTGCACCATGGAAGTTGGGAAGGGTACCGCGGTGGGGTGATAAACACTTGGTGAATGATGGGGATCACATTGGAGGAAACACAATCTGTTATCAGTGAACTGGAGTAATTTAACACATCGTAAGTACGTACGAATTTGGTGTATCTTGTCATCAGTAATTTGACGTTTTGTGGGTAGTTTTAGTAGTATGGAAAGCCGCAAAAGGAAACCAGCCAAAAGTTCTTAGGATGCCTGACTGAATTCCACTTGGATTTGTTTCGGCCAACATTAGTGTACTCTCTGTTTGCTTTTAGTTGTGCTGAGTTGACTGTGTAAGACATGAGGAGCCCCTCCAGGCACCCCCGCTAGGCATCAATAGGTCGGGGATTGAATGCTTGTGTTGGACTTCAGCTGGAGATGTAGTTGTTTTGTTGGCATTGCGGTCTGATTGTATGAGCTCTGTTTAGAAGGATTGCATTTTCCTGGATTGCAGCAGCTGGGTGTTTGAAACTTGCAGGATGTGCATGCATTCCCAGCCATTGAAAAGGCAGGTGTGCAGCAGGCTGGGATCCTCATTTGTGCAGGAATGCCAAGAATGCCAGGATCCACACTGCAGCAGTCCACCTTTTTAAGCCCAAGCTGCAGGTCTAACACACACACGCACACACACAGTGCAGCTGCAACTTGAACAATTTAAGTTATCCAGCTCTTGGTGTGCATACACCTGGCTTGAGCTGGACTGTGTAGCTTAAATTTTGTGTATTAGTAATAATCTTTTCTGAGATTTAAAAAAGTTCAGTTACAGGCTTGCTGTTCTTGAACTGTTTGTAAGTTTCTGTGAGGCCATTTTGTGCTTGGGCTAAAGGAAAGTCTCTCTGTTGATCAGTGGCAGTGAAAAATATTGAGCAGCCTGCCTGCCCCTGTGGGAGTGGTTACTGACTTGAAACTGTAGTTTTATTGGCCATTTTTGGTCAATTCCAAAAATCCTTCATCTTCCTCTCTTAAAACCCTCTTTTGCATGGTTTTGCGCGTTTTTGTGCATAGCGCAACAGTGGGCAGCGCCGCCTAATTGGGTTTAAACTATTCCTGGCACCACAAAGTCTGCTCTTCACTGTTTCCCTTAGAACTGCTCTATCTCTCAATTTAAACACCATATTCTCATTCTAAGGCCCTTCACTGGTCCAATTAAGTAATCCTACAAGTTAGCACTATTAAACCATAAGCACTACTTACTCTTATACTCTCTACGACTACCCTGTCCTCTATTGGTCCGTCTTAAATTCAGTTTCCCTATTACTCTAGCATGTCCAAAGGTCAGTCAATGGTTTCCTCTCCAGTCCAGCTGGTGAATCTGGGAATTTTGAGGCAATGTTACAACTGTCTCATGTACACGGACAACCCTCTCCTCCTCCAAACAGGTTCAAATATATGTGAGAGATGCAACTATTTAGCCAAACTGGAGGCTGAGCTCTCTCATCTCAAAACTGGTGTAACCAGTCAGGAGGAGAAGGTAACCTCACACAACACAATTCCAGTATCACATAGTCCCACCACATCAGCGAACCAAACACATAAATACACAAAAACATACTCGGAGGCTCTAAATAAAAATCTACCTAAGCAACAGAGACCTCCAAAGAAGACATCCAAGCAAACGCTACCTCAAAACAAAATACACACAACACATAACCCACAAAGTCAGTGTGCCAAGCAGCCACAGCCCTTAAGGCTGAATAACACACCTGATACTCTTGTTATAGGTGACTCTATTGTCAGACACACTGACGTCCCGCTCACCAGGCTGAATAAAGAGAAGGTCACAGTGAGCTGCCTGTCGGTTGCTAGGATCCGACACATAACGCAAGCACTCAGGTCACTCCAAAGCAAATACAAATATGACTCAGTCATTGTACATGCTGGTGTGAATGACCTGAGACGTACCTCCCTGGACTACATGAAAAGAGACATAGAGGAGCTCTCTGATCATGTAGCCCAGGCTGGTATGACTCTGACCTCGAGCAGCATCTTACCCTCACCTAGAATGATGCCACAGTACAAAGACAAAGTGATCGAATTTAACAATTGGCTAAAATTTTGGTGTCATTCAAAGGGAATCCAGTGTCTGTCAGCCTGGGATGACATCCTCGACAAGCCACGTTGCTTCACTAGGGACGGCTTGCACCTGTCACCACTGGGCTTTCGGATATTGGCAAAGGCTCTTGCCAACCCCCATAGTGCCTTTTTTAGGCAAGGCTCAAAAGTCAAACCCACCCCCATAGACAGCACAAGGAACAAGAAACTAAGGGTAATGCTGCTAAACGCCAGAAGTCTTAACCTCAAGATGCACGCACTCGAAGCTCTCCTCAGTATGGAGAACATCGATATCTGTGCAGTGACAGAAACCTGGTTCAAGGCTCCAGAGAGCACCACAGCACTACCAGGCTATACCTCATATCATGCTTTTCGGCCCCAAAACCCGGACCGAACCACAAAAGGAGGGGAGTTTCCATATTTATCAAGGATATCCACACCTCCAGGTTAGTGGCATTGCACGGCATCGGAGACCATCCATGTGCAACTAACAGTGGGCAAGACTGCTTTTCAGTTTATAGCATCCTACAGACCACCCTCTCAAAGGCAGGAATCCCATTCGGCTTTCCTGAAAACATTGGAGAACATGAAGATCTCTCCGAACACCATTATATTGGGCGACTTCAACTACCCAAACATTGACTGGAAGCACTACTCAAGCCCCAGCACCTTAGCCCAAAGATTCCTGGAAATTATAAACTCAAATGCTATGGAACAACTAGTCACCACTCCCACAAGAGGGGACAACATACTAGACCTGATCATTACCAACATGGGGACTGTATGCTCCACACCAGAAGTATATCCCTCATTGGTAAGATCAGACCATAAATTAATTTCACTGGATGTCCACATACCGACCCCACCCCCAGCCCAGAAAACTACAGTGAAAAACTTCTCAAAAGCGAACTTCTCACTTCTCAAAACTGAAGTGGAATCCTTCAAGGCCCCAGGGCCAGTGGAAACTACAGCCCAAACTGCAGAATCCTATATAAATGCATTCTACAGACATCTCCAGGAATGCATGGATCATGCTATCCCAAACAAAACCAAGACCCAATCATCCAAAGCCAGGCGTCCAGTCTGGTGGACCCCTGCCATAAATAAACTGTACAACAGGAGGAGGAAGCTTCTACATGATAGAGCAAAATCCCTAATAGGGAAGGCATCTCTGATCAGTACTAGCAAAAAATTACGATCCCTCATAAAATCCTCCAAGGCCAGCTTCGAGAGAAAAATTGCACAGGACACCAAAGACCATCATAAGGCTTTTTTCAGTTATGTTAGAAACCTGGGATGCAACTCCCAGACTTGTTCCGAGTTGATTCTAAACGACAAAAAATACACTGAACCCACAGACATCGCCAATATCCTGGCAGACAGGTTCAGTGCAAACTTCTCCACCCCCAAAAGAGCAAGTATCTATCCCAGCAGAGAGGGCTGCCTCCCAAACATCTCAGATGCTCAGGTGAAGGCTGCCCTCTCCAAAGCAAAAAACACTGCTTCCATGGGACCAGATGGCGTCCCAGGTTGCATCCTACATGAACTACAAGAGGAACTAATCCCTCAAATAAAATAGCTATACAATCTCAGCCTCACTACAGGATATGTGCCCACAGCAACAGTGGTCCCACTCCACAAAGGTGGAGCCTCTACGGACCCTGGAAACTATCGCCCCATAAGCCTGACTAGCTTAGTCTGCAAGGCTATGGAGAGGATCATCATGGAGCTCATAAACAAAGACATTGGGGACCTACAGACACTAGATCCTACCCAGTTCGGCTTTGTCAAGGGCAGATCCTGCCTTTTGAACCTGGTTGACTTCTTTGAAACAGTCACCAAAGCCATAGATGAAGGGAAGGTAGTCCACACAGCCTATCTGGACCTTGCAAAGGCATTTGACACAATACCCCACTGGCATCATAGATAAGCTATCCAGCTTAAATATAAACCCCTATGTCACAAGATGGGTCGCAAACTGGCTCAAAGACAGAACCCACATAGTGAGAGTTGCTGGAGCCATGTCAGACTCGAAACCGGTCACAAGTGGCATCCCACAGGGTTCTGTCCTGGGACCACTCTTGTTCAGTATATACTTTTCCGAGGTACAGGCAAACGTGGGAGGACTATGGCTCACCAGGTTCGCAGACGACTGCAAACTGGGCGCCATAATCAACTCTCCAGCTGACACAAACATCCTTCAAAAAGGTCTCACAGAGACAGATAACTGGTGCCAGTGCCATGGTTTAAAGCTAAATGCCAAAAAATGTATAGTCATACCCTTTGGCAAAAACAATGTGCCCACAGATTACCACATAGACGGTAACCCATTAAGTACAGAGAAAGTTATTAGGGACCTGGGGACCCAAGTTGATAGCAATCCCTCGTTTGAAAACCGCATTGCCAAAGTGGTTAGAAAGACCTTCTACATAGCCCACCTCATGACAAAGGGTTTCACATCTAGATCAAGAGAGGTAATCGTGCCCCTTTATTCATCCCTCATCAGGCCCATCATAGAATACAATGCCCCTTTTGGGATGTACCTTACCAGACACCTGCAGCAATTATAAAGACCCCAAAAGTATCTCACCAAGGGGATCAAGGGTCTCAAACAGATGCCATATGCTGCTCGGTTAAAAAAACTCCAGCTCTACTCAGTTGTATACCGCCTACTTCGAGGCGATCTATGCCTGACATACAAAGCTATGTCAAATCCAGAATTAATGGACATGCTCCACCTCAGTAAATCTAAATCCCTTAGATCCACACGCTCGAGGGACTTGAACCTCAGCACAGAAATAAATAGAACTTGCTGGAGGGACAGGTTCATAACCCAGAGGCTCCCTTTGCTCTGGAATAGAATTCCAGTTCATGTGAGGCAGAGCACCTCACTGAATCTCTTCAAGAAGAATCTCGATAAGTGGATGGGGATCGTAGGTTTGTCCCAGGGATTACTGCCGTGTCACTATTAGACAGAGGCACAGTAAACTAAACCTTCAAAAGGGCACAGTATACTCAAATCAAGGGGTGGCGTAAGCCATACAGAATCGGGCTAGGCTTATAATTGCCCCAGGGCAGATAGCCTAGTATGAACCTATGAACCTATAATCTTGCTGTGTCGTTCTTGGCTGTACTGCTTGTGATGTGATTTTTAGGGCATATGTGATGTTTGAAGTAATGCCGGAGTGAGAGGTTAGAACTGATCAGACAGTGAGATGGCTTTATTCAGTGCGGACCTAGTACTTGAGAACCATGTTCTAATCCAACTATCACCTGTTGATTGCTGGATGTTGCTGCCTGCTATGGTTAGTTTTTACTGGGCGTGTGAGTTTCCACATAAACTGGCGTCTCATCCGTGTGTATGTTTTGTTGGTAGTGTAATGACAAGTTTAATACAACATCCTGAAATCCCTAGCTCTGTTAAAGTGAGAAAACTAAGACTCTGGATCGTTTGTTAGTAGGTTCCCAGACACTTTAACTTACCTGCATGTTAGAACAAAAACAGCTGTGTTGATTTCTTTTTAAGACAGAAAGAAACTGTGTTGGTATCTAGCATGTTTATAGTATAATATACACTTTATGCACGCCGTGGGGGGTCTTGGGAAAACTTGGTTTCAGCAAGGGAGCCAAGAATCAAAAAAGTTTTTGAACCACTGATTTAGACAAAATGAAGGCAGTTTGCAAGTCTGAGCAACTTTGTTTCTTTTCATCCCAGAACTTTGGGTTTTGCTGTTTGTAAGCAGACCATCTCGTCCTGGATTTCTAAGGCTATTTCTTTTTTTTATTCTTTTCATGGCAGATTTCTTTCTTTGTAAAGACCCATTCTACCAGGGTGATTGCTTCATCTGTTGCCTTTCTCAAGGGTTTGGACACCAATTCCATCATTGAGGCTGCTACTTGGTCCTGTGTTCATACTTTCGCTAAACATTATAAATTGGATGTTATTTCCAGGGCTAGACTATTCTGCATGGGATTGTTTAGGGCTCATCTTTTCCTTCCTCCTTCCTGTCTCCTTAGGTCTTGTACTCTCTCGTGTAAATACTACTGCAACAGTGGTATGTTAGACCATAGTACACTTGTGTAAAATCTTACCATAACAGTAGATGTCCTTCTCTTCGCTGTTGCAGCCTTCAGTCCCTCCCTCCTCCCCCTTTTTCCTAACCCTTGCTCTTGTGCTTTTGTTACCCTCCTGGTCGAGTGACTGTTGCATTCTTTTTTCCTTCTGGATGTTCATGCTCTCTTTTGTCCCCAAGTGTACTCTTTCCTCTTGGGGCAGTTCAGTTCTGAGTGTTTGCGTCTGTACATTACCTTTATGCCCATTGCCTTGCGCATGAAGCATAAGTTTGACGTAAGGTGCTTATAAGATCTAAAGGTTCTGGTATACTGGCCAGACATTAGGCTATCCTTGACAGGAGATCCCTTATGTAAAAACTCCTTGGCAGGAGATCCCTTATGTAAAAAATACTGCAACAGTCAAATGAAGACATCTAGTGTTATGGTAAGATTTTACACAACTGTACTTTCTGGGGTGAATGGCAGCTGCCATATTCATAGTTTCCCATGCAAGATTCAAGATGAGAGCCTTTCATTGAACTCTTCATATCCATTAGTGTCAACATTCTGATCCCCTGCTTGCCCTGACTAAGATATTAGGAGTTTGTTGTACTCACATTTCTTGATGGTAGGAGACTTCAGATCTGTTAACAGTGAGATATTTTGTACTTTGGGTTCAGTAGGCTGTAGTCGCAATAAATGTGTCTACTTTCTGGAGGACAGGCACTTCAGCATGTAAATTGCTCAGCAGATGTGATTCCATTGTTCAACATATGAGGGCAGCCCTGATGTCCTTCAAGGATGCATCTGCAGTCCTTACAAATGGGTTGTCCTGTCGTCAGGCAGCCCTTCGGTCGGCCGGATTCCAAAGTCTGGGTCTGGCCTCGGCTGGTGTCGCACTTCACCCGACGTCATAGCTGCAGTTCTTCGGGTATAAAGGCATCAGCCGACGCCATTTTCCTCAGTCTTTCTTGCCGCGTGGCGCCCGAAGCAGTAGCTGTTCGCAAGTGCCGGTCGGTCAGAACCAGAGATTACTACTACCGAATACGACTACGAAGACTTCTAAAAAGCTAAGTACCCCATTGGGACTCTTTCTTGCCTCAGCCGATGTCAGAAAAAGTGAATAACTGTTTAACTTGTGGGAAACAAATACCTCATAAAGATTTCCACTCTTACTGCTTACCCTGTTTAGGCCCAGACCACGACGTAGCAGCTTGTCTAGCCTGTGCTTCTTTTAACCGGCGGACGCCAGACGCCGGTCTGAATTTGCTGAGGAGTTTTTCGGCTCCGATTTTGCTTATATTATGCCGTCGGATCCTCCGACTACGCAAATGTCTAAAAAGCGCAAGGAAAAGGACCGACACTCGCGGTCCGCGGCTTCGGCCGAAACCGCGGTTAAGCAAACCGCGAGTGTCTCGGTTTCGGCTGAAACCGAGCAAGCGGTTCTTCCTTCAGCTGAAAACTTACCTTCTACCGAGACCTCTTCCAACCTGGTGGAATCGGCTTCCCACCTGCTGTTGCAGTTTCTCAGGAATTAAATGACACTATTCCCTTGGATATTTCAACCCCTGCACGTGGAGCTGCAAGGCCTCCTGCAGCCATGTCCATTAAGGCCTTTGCCAGGGCTAAAGCAGCTAAAGCTACTAAGACTGTGCCTGCTAAGACCCCCACTCACAGGCCCAGCTCTAGTTCTCAAATGCTTAGTTTAGCAGAGGATCTCATTTCTTTAATCCGGGGATCCCAACCTCAACCAGACAGGGCCTCTCAGCCACCTCCAGAAAAGAGGCCTAGAGCAGAGCCCCCTCAGCCACTTTCTACAGATGATTCCTCTGATGATTCAGTTGATTTCGACCCTCCAGAGGCTCCTTTCTCCCCTTATGAAGACTCTGATGCTGAAGAGTCCATCCCTTCTGCCTCTCCGCCTGAGGAATTTTCCTTTGGGGAAACCTTGCATGCGATGAGGGAACAATTTCAGTGGCAGGGCCAGGATTTTTCAGACTCCAGAAAAAGGCTTAGAACCTTTCTGCATTTACCACAACATAGGCCTTTAGCCATTCCTCCAGTTCTTTCTGTTGTAGATGATGCATTTAATGATGCTTGTACTGCTCCTGATTCTCTACCTCCGGCCCCTGCTAAGCCTGATAGATACTACAGGGTCCCGGACACACATTACCATTTGTATAAGGCTCCTTTTGCAGATCCCGAGACTATCTGCCAAGGACCCAAGGCTGTAGCAGCTACTTCAGCTAAGAACCCCCTCCCCTCAGAAAGGGAATCCAGATCCTTAGAGAGATGGGGTAAAAAAGTTTACACTTCTGCTACTCTTTCAGCTAGGGCCTTGAACTGTCAATTTCACATGATCTAGTATCAAGAATTTATGCTAGACCAGTTAACCAAAAAACTGTCCTCTGATGAATCATTAGACAAAAAATCTGTTCAGGAAATGGTACATAACATTCAGCAAGTCAGTAACCATTCCTTAAAATGTGGCTATGATGCACTGGAGGCTTCCTTTAGATCAGCCATGACTGGCACAGTTATCAGAAGGCATGCATGGTTAAAAGAGCAGGCCTTACCAGACCATGTCAAGTCCAAACTATTAGATGCTCCTATGGATAAGATCAATTTGTTTGGCTCTCCTGCACAACAGGTGCTGAAGAAGATGGAAGAGAAGGCAAAATCTGTCCAAACAGTAAAAGATTTCTTACAGGTCCAACCGCCAAGGTTTAGCAGGAATAGGCCCTCCAAGAATTGGTCCTTTCCAGACTCATCCAGAGCTCAGAGGGGCAGGAATAGGCGTTCAAGAGGCAGAAAACAATCCAGGGGTGCCTACAGGGGACGCCAGTGGCAGAGTAACAACCAGCGAAGTGCAGCCACGGACACAGCCACCACCACACCTACAGGACAATCACAGTGACTTGGCTTTGGCACTGCCTACCAGGGAGCAACTAGAAGCACCTTTAGGCGGGAAGCTAGCCTTATTTTCAATAAACTGGCATTGCATCACAAGAGACAAGTGGATTTTACAGACAATAGACCAAGGCTACAGGTTTCACTTCCATACTCTACCAGGGAAGAGAGGAATGCCAAACCTACCTCCGAATCAAAAGGCAGATGCTCTAAAACAAATATCCCAATTATTAAAGATGAGAGCTGTGGGAAAGGGTACCATCTATGGAGCAAGGAAAAGGATTTTACTCCAGACTCTTCCTGGTACCAAGAAAAGAGAGCAAATGGAGACCTATTCACGACCTGTCCGCTTTAAACACATTCCTCATTGTTCCGAAATTCAAAATGCTGACTCTACAGCAGCTTCTTCCCATGCTGGGCAAGGAGTCTTGGCTGGTAACTCTAGATCTCAAGGAGGCATACCTGCACGTCCCCATACAACCAAATTGCAGAAGATACCTCAGATTTCTTGCAGGATCAGAGCATTATCAATTCTCAGCATTGCCCTTTGGCTTATCTACTGCGCCCAGAGTGTTCACGAAATGCCTGGCATCAGTAATTGCTCATTGCAGGCTTCAGGGAATCCAAATCTACCCCTACCTGGACGACTGCCTGATACAAGCGGACAACAAAAACAAGCTAGCAGAAGACTTACAAAGGGTCATTTACCTGCTACAAGCCCTGGGATACACAGTCAATATAAAAAAAGTCAAAACTGATACCATCCCAGAGAATAACCTTTTTGGGTGCAGAGTTGGACACATCACAGCAAGTGGCATTCCTAACAGTAGAAAAACAGGAGCAGCTACCTCTCTACTTCTTGGCATTAACAAAGCAGAACCATCTGACAGCAAGAAAAGTACTGCAAGCCTTGGGCTTCATGGCATCCTGCATAATATTGGTTCCTCATGCCAGACTGCATATGAGAAAACTACAGTGGTACCTAAGGAATTTATGGTCTCAACACAAGCACAGCTTAGAAACCCAGATTCCAATTATTCCATGCCTGAAGCAAGAATTCCTTTGGTGGGCTCAGGCTTGTCAATCAAACACAGGATTGCCCTTCCACAGTACTCAACCAAGCCAAACCATCACGACGGACGCCTCAGACCTCGGTTGGGGGGCACACATGCTGGATAAGTGCATACAAGGCTTATGGACTCAAGACCAGCTGCACCTACACATAAATCTAAAGGAAATGCTGGCAGTAAAACTGGCAATTCAGACATTCAGACCATTCCTCCAACAAGGTCTATTGATGATAAGGACAGACAACACCACAGTTATGTGGTACATCAACAAGCAGGGAGGCACACATTCGTATCCTCTTTGCCGGATGGCACTGGACCTCTGGAATGTGGCCCTGAGCTACAACATTCAGTTAAAAGCAATTTTTGTACCAGGAAAAGAAAACATTCTAGCAGACATATTAAGCAGGACTACCACGGATGCCCACGAATGGATGCTGCATCCGGACATCTTCAAAACCATTACAAGAAAATGGGGGCTTCCAGAAATAGACTTATTTGCATCCCCACGCAATCACCAGCTAAAGAAATTCTGCACAAGGACGTACCACCCACTTGTTTGGAAGGTGGACTCCCTATCCTTCAGTTGGAAAAACCTGACAGCATATGCATTCCTACCGCTTCCTTTGATGCACAAGGTGCTATTGAAGATCAAAGAGGACCGTCCAAGGAACATTCTGATATATCCAGACTGGCCAAGGCAACATTGGTACCCATTACTGAGGAGCATGTCTCGGGAACAAATATGGCCACTACCCCTGGTTCCCCTGCTGTTAACACAGAACAACTACAACAATCTGCATCCAAACCTGAAAACTCTGCAGCTGACTGCCTGGAACATTGCATAAGACCAATTAACCCTAATTTATCCCAAAGGGTTAAAGACATTATCCCTGAGGCTCGCAGACCCTCAACAAGAAAAAATTATTCAGCAAAATGGAAAAGATATCTCATTTGGAGTACTGCAAAAGGAGAAGATGTGTCACTGGTAAACATAGCCAACATCCTGGAATACTTGGCAGAGCTCTTCCACACAGGCCTGTCCTATTCCTCCATCAAGATTCATGCATCAGCTATTTCAGCAGAATACGACTTGGATCCTCCTGTCTTCTCACATCCTCTGCTCAGACAGTTTCTAAGAGGAATTAAAAATGTAAAGCCTCCTAGGAAGCCACCATTACCAGCATGGGACTTGAACTTTGTGCTAGAAAAATTGACACTTCCTCCTTTCGAACCAGCAGCAACAGCAGAATTACAATACTTATCATGGAAGACTGCCTTCCTGCTGGCAATCACTTCAGCAAGAAGGGTATCTGAACTTCAGGCATTAATGGCAGTACAACCCTTCCTGATCTTCCATCAAGATAGAGTGTCCATGAGAATAAATCCTTCCTTTATGCCTAAGGTGGTCTCCAGAGTTTCTTTGAATCAGGCTATCCACCTACCTACATTCTTCCCCAACCCACAGAACAGGGGAGAAAGACTGCTGCATACCTTGGATGTACATAGACAATTACGCTACTACCTGGACAGGACCAAGGGCAATAGAAAAACTGACCAGCTACTGGTAGCATATGCAACAGGAAGGGAAGGAAAAGCAATTTCAAAACAGACCATCTCCAAGTGGATAGGAAATTGCATTAGATTTTGTTACTCCTACCATGGAAAGAAAACTCCAGAGAACATCAGGCCTCACTCTACAAGGGCTACAGCCACTACCACAGCCTTCTTACGAGGAGTGGCTACCAAGGACATTTTAGAGGCTGCTACTTGGAGCTCCGTGCATACATTTGCCAAGCATTATAATTTACCTTTATACTCTAGATCCCGAGCAGGTTTTGCCACTGCTGTTTTGCAAGGGATCCTAACTACACCATAACTTTATTTTTCCACCTCCCCCAGTTTGGCTATGGTATTCTACCCATTTGTAAGGACTGCAGATGCATCCTTGAAGGACATAGTACAGTTTTGTACCCACCATAAATGTAGATGTCCGATAGGAATGCATCTGCAGTCAGGATTACCCACCCGCCTTACCTCTGTGGTGCTCCTAGGGTATTTGCCCATCTTATAGCTAGCTGGGTGAATCTATTATGGTGTATTTGTTTGTATATATGTACATACATGCTTATTTTTTGTGTTTGCTCTCTACTATTTGGAATCATTGGCATTTATCCAAATTTAGCCTTCCAAGAGGGCACCTGGCATCTGGGGCAAGAAACACTGAGGAAAATGGTGTCGGCTGATGCCTTTATACCCGAAGAACTGCAGCTATGACGTCGGGTGAAGTGCGACACCAGCCGAGGCCAGACCCAGACTTTGGAATCCGGCCGACCGAAGGGCTGCCTGACGACAGGACAACCCATTTGTAAGGACTGCAGATGCATTCCTATCGGACATCTACATTTATGGTAGGTACAAAACTGTACTTTCCTTCTACAGGGCCTTCTAAAAGTGTCCCCCTTTGGGGGTCCTCTCCAGTTGAAAAACATGGTAGTGATCTAGTATGTCAATAGATATTGAGTGAACGTTGTTACTCCCCGTACAGGGAAGTGGTGAAGGTAGGGCAGTGGGTCGTTTAGCTTTTGCACATTCCTTAGGAAGCTGTGTATCAGGCCAGAAATTTCAGTTGTGTTTTAATGTCTCATGAGTGGTTTGTCAGTCTTTTGATAGCCAAAAGAATCTTCCATGTTTCAGGTAGGCCAGTCTCCAGCCTGTTTGTTTCTAACCAATGCAATATATGTCCTGAA
This sequence comes from Protopterus annectens, assembly GCF_019279795.1. NCBI lineage: Eukaryota > Metazoa > Chordata > Ceratodontiformes > Protopteridae > Protopterus > Protopterus annectens. The sequence goes on along the minus strand of NC_056726.1, from coordinate 115,051,506 downwards.
CGTTTTTCTGTGCAATCCCTCCCCCACCAGTCCAAGGAAGGATGCCTTGATGCTTCCTTGGCCAAGTCATCTCCTTTATGCTTTCCACTGTTTCTTTTGATGGCAAGATTTATTCTGTTCAGCCTTCTCAAGATCAAATAATCAGGCTAGATGTCTTCTAGCCAAAGAAGACGAGGTTTGCCATCCCCAGAAGTTCTTTCTCTACCACTTTCCCCACCCATCAAGAAAAACACTTTCAAATTCTGCCTACTCTGAAACTGATAACTTGGCTGCATCCTGTTTAGATGATAGCTACATATCAACATTTTCTTACATGTTGGTCTCCATTATCTTTTCCTCAAAAATACCTTCCACACAAAAGACCCATTAAGATAAGATTTTTTGGGGGGCTACCAAATATAGACTGGGACCTCTTTTGCCCCCTTTTTCCAAATCTTGCAGTTTTTGTTAAAAACATTTAAGGCAGGACTCTATTTACTGATTAAGGTCCATTTTTCTATCATATGTACCTTTTGTGTAGGTCAGGGCTCCTTCTCCTTGACCTCCCTGAATGCAGGAAGGACATTCCTTTGGGGTAATTTTCTGTTAAAATGTCCTGTGATGGATTTTCTCCCCCAAGAGACTTCTGTTGTATGTTAGTTAATCCTTCCTCCTTTTGAAATAGTCACTCTGACAGAACTAGAATATCTTTCCTGGAAAAACTTTGTTTCCAGTGACTGTTGTCTGCCAAAAGAATTTAAGTGTTTCAAACATTTTCTGTCAAATCTTGTTTTAGTATTTCACAAAGAAAGAGATTTCTTTAAGACCAGGTCATTCTTTGTGCCTAAGGTGGTAATGGAATAAAATCTGGATTAGTGCATTAGTCAGTGTCTGTTCAGAAATATTCTTATCATGGGAATATCTTCTGTATTGTATGGACCTCAAAAGGCAGCTCATTTAGTATATGGACAAGACTCAAATTTTATACTAAAGGTGACCATTTGTTTTCTTTGTTAAGCCTCATTTAGGCTAAAAGGTTACCAAACAGTGTCTGTCATGCTGCTTGTCCTTTTGTATCTCCTTGTGTCATGAGAAGTACAAGAGACCTCTGTTATCAGAGCCTAAGGCTCATTCATCTATGGCCTATCTCTGTAACACCACCTTGGATGATATTTGTGCTGCAGTGACATGGTCATCCCACGCAGCCTTTGCAACACACTTTAAAATGGAAATGGTTTCTAGGTCCAGGTCTTCTGTTGGAGCTGCCGTTATTAAGTGTGTGTTCCATTAGATCAACCACCCAGAAGGCTTAGTGGTGGATTATATCCTGAATGTTACTAAAATGGTACTGTTGTTTATCGGGTATGAAACTTAGAGGTTTATATCATAACAGTATATGTGTATAAAGAGGTCCAGCTTGAGTAACTGCCTTCCAGGTCCATTCCTTTGCTTTGTTTCTTGTTTAAGGTCTGATTGGCACTTTGTAAGAACTCTACTTGGTCAGAACTGGGGATAAGTGTTCAACTGTTCTGAGATGCAGTATAGGATTGGGAGATGCAGTATAGGATTGGGAAAGATGACAGCCTGAAAAAACGTTTATCAGCTGAACATTCCTAACACGTGGTATAGGTCCCAAAGGTTACTGAAGTTACTTGCGGAACTGTTATAACATACCATAACTTTCCTTTCATTTAGTGTATAGACAGGACTCTGATTATACCTAAAGATGTCCAGTTTATTTGTTAAGGCTCATTTGGACTAAAAGTTTACCAAACAGTGTCTGTCACACTGATCGTCCTTTTTTTATCTCCTTTTGTCATGAGAATTACAAGAGATCTCTTGAAGAGTGTTTCTGTGTGTGTAATCCCATTGGTTGTTCGTAAACAAGGCTGTCAAGTACCACAAATGCCACTGGCACAGTCATATCTGACTTTAATTTAGCTTCTCATAAGAAGGATTGCATTGCAAACATACAGTAGTATATTCCAGAAATTAATTATGCCCTCTGATGTATTGGTAGAATCCACAGTGATAATATTCCAGAAGCACGTGAGCACACATGTATTTTCCTATCTCTCTGTGTCTTTCTCTAGATATTTATGTCTTATATTTTAATTTTCTAGGCTTATTGTATTCTTTACAATCCCATCTTGCCCGATTATTTATGCAATGTATATCTGTTTGGGGTGTACTGCTTATCTGAATTTATCACCAGACTGGTTATAGAACACCACTCTCATCTCTGTTTACACACACCCTGATTAACTATGTATATTGCTAGTGGATGGGTTTGTAAAATACCATATTACACCTTATTTGGACTTCACTGTTCTATTAAAAAAATAAAATGTTGACACTGTGTTGATGCTTTGTTACTAGGTCATGGAACAAGAGTAAGAACTGCTCATCTGTAATGCAAATGTTGCTGGAAGGCTTGCCGTTTTCTGTTTGTGCTGTGCTTTATTATGTAAAAGAACATCAGAATTAATAAAGGCTATAGTAATATTGTTTTAAGTTTGCAGATTCAGTAAAACCTAATGTAGGTGCTTTCAGATTAAATGTTCATTCATACCGTATGGTTTTATGCGTTTTAGCATTCTGTCTTATTTTTTAACAAGGCATGTCTTCTTCATAATGTACATTGTGACTGGATATGGAGGAGGTGGGGTTTGTGGTTGCTGTGTTACAGCTGTAATTGACATGCAAGTCACCCATTCAGTTTCATGTCACAAGCACTTGTAATAAGAAGAGATGCTGCATGAAGCAAGTGACCTTGTATCCGTAGTTGTTCCTCTCTCTGTCTGCTGCAAGAACTGCCTTTTCATAGAAGTCTACCAAATATAAGACATTCATTTAATTTCAGTGTGGTAGTCTGAAAGCTCTAGCAGTGAAGTTTTGTAGGCAGTTTGAGTAATTAAAATGTAAAACTAGAAAATAAAATAATACACAGAGTATGTTTCATTCATTGCCATATTTTCCTTTGAGAGTAGTAAGGCTAATTAGCTTGAAGCAAAAAAAAAAAGTCAGACAGCTGCTGCCAGTAATTAGTACTACACAAATCCCATGTTCCTGAAGTTCTTGGTTACGCTCAGCATAACATTGCTGCAAATAATTTTATAAACCTGTTTCATCTTTATATGTTTCTTGCCAGAGTATTCCATGTTGAAACTGCATAATATTTATTTTTTTTACAGTAACAAGAGTGAGTAAAGGTTTGCTTCAAACCTAATTTGTTATATTGCTATTTGTATACCTGACCATCAGCCATCATATTCAGCACATTTTTCACTGCAAAAATCCCTTATTCTCAAATGATCTTGATAAGTCAGTATAGACACATTTTATCCCTTTGAAATGTTTGAGAGTTAAGATTTTAATTTTTAGTTTTAAGAGTACAGAATAGATGTTCTCATTATCTGTGAACCATTTTACTGTTTCATGTTAATCACCTTGATGTTATACATATGGAGAAAATATACTTAGCATAGTTAAGTATTATTTTTCCATACTGCAAATAATGCATTCCCAGAACATTACTAGTTGTTCAGTTTCTTTTGATGTGTAACACGCAGCTGTGCTTTATAATTGCTAAGTCAAGCTTAATATGTTTCATATAGATGTATCCATGTGTGTTTGAGCTGTCTGCAAACAGTGAAATTCCTTCCACAACACACAGCAGAACATTTCCATTATTTTTCCTTTTTCATTTCCCAAGTACTTACTTTTCCATTTAACTGGTCTCACTATCATTGCAAATCCTTTGAAAATGTGTAAGCTACACAGTTTCCTTTCTATCTCCTGCTTCACAACTTAAACTAAATGGCATTTTATCTGATAAGGATCAATGAGTCTTTAGTTATATACTTTGTACCCGTGCAAGTGCAACAGTCTGTGTCTAATGAGATGGTCAAATTTTCTACAGTATTAAGTATAGATAATTTAACTGTACATTGTTTGCACTAGTTAGCTATAATTGCTGTAGGAAATCATATGCAGTTTATGATTTGGAAGTTGAACAAGAGGTGATAATTTGTCTTCAGGCAAGTCTCAGCATTTGTACACCCTCAGGGTACATCCTTACAGTCTTGAATCATGGCCATTAAAAAGTGGCACAGCTGTAAAGACAGCAACTTGCACTCATTTTTCTTCTTCCAAATGAAATGGTTGCTAAGATAACATTTACATTATCCTCACTCAAAATAACTTTATTAGTCAGCATAATTTATTCTTGCTTGTACACTGTATATAAATTTCCCCATTTTTGTGGGTAAATTATTCGCACGTGTTCCTCTGGCCATAATATCCACCCACCCTCCAGGGATCTTTACATCTGCAATATTATTTTGTTAATGTGGAAAACAGCAGTATTAACATTGTATAAACCTTGCTTTCTACAGTAAGAAAAATTGCTAGAAGACCTAAGAATATATTATCTTTTTTGTAGAATGTAAGATTGCAGATATCTCTTCTGCTACTTCTCCAAGTCAGGTTTTGTGAAAGTCAGGTTTTGTGACAAAAAAAAAAAATCAAAAAATTCTACACACAAATTTAAGTCAAGTACTTGGGGAATCTTTTCATAAAAGACTTAAAAAAAAAAAAAAAGACTCTGTGGACCACATGAATCTTTAAAGGTGGAAGCATTTGATAATTCTGGGCTGATTCACCAGAATTGGACCACTTCCTCATTGAACAGTGGAGTCATGCTCCCACTTCGTGGAACCTACTTGATTTCTTCTATGCGTCCAAACATTTTTATTTTGTTTATTTATTTTTTAACCAGGAAAGTAGACTAATCCTAAGTCTCTTTTTGACAATGACCTGGGCCTGGTAAGTGCCAGCAACTGATAGTAAGTATTATATAGCATTTTACAGAAGACTTCACAATATTCAGTGGAATAAATAAACTGCATACGATAGGACAGATTGAAAAATAGCTGAAATGAACATCATCTTACTAATAAAAATGGCATAGGAAATCAAACACCATTTCCAGTGCATACTAGGGAACCTGTGGAAGAAAAAAAAAACAGTTTTGAGACAGCTTGTCTCATTCAAAATGGTAAAACAATAAAGATTCAGGAGCAAGAAGCTTTTATAATTTAGAGAAAAAAAATGTGCCTTTATTGGGCACTCAAGTTAAGCATTGAAATTTTACCACCATATCCCCAGAGACTGCTGATATTTTTTTCCTCTCTTTTGTACTTTTATGGTAGGGACATTTGTTGACTGGACATTGGTTGGGTATATGATTGTTCTAAAACAGGCTGTGTTTTACAGGAAGTGGAACTCATTCCTGGATGACAAAGGCTAAAGTGTCATTCTCCTTGCAGACTGTTAAAAGACTTGCAGAGAAATATTTTAATTTAGTACTAAAGATTTCTTCAAATTTCAGTGCTGACCCATAACCTCCGTATTTGAACAAAGATATAGAAAACAATGTGTAAAAGGAAACCTGTACCTGCATTTGTTTTCAGAGAAAGAATGGCGTGGCTTAGTCTGTTTTAACCAGATGGTTTGTCTGAGCAATGTAATTCAAATGAAGATGATCACAACTCTCATCTTTGAGGTCACTCTCTAAAAGTGTTTCTTTCAGATGCAGTTAGAATCAAGCGACATTACAAATGGTTCTCAAGCTGTCTCCCACAAAAAGAAGGTATGCAAAACTCCTGAAGCTTCTTCAGCCATCTTGCTGTGCTGCCATTTTAGATTCATTCCAGTGCATCCTTGCCACCAGCTCCGCAAAAAAATTGGTAGACTCTTCACACTGTTAGAGGATGGCAGTTATGTTTAGAAAAATCCATTGCTGACCCTTCAGCCATAAAACAATTATGAAAAAGGTTTGAAATGACAAAGTAAGAAAGACGTTAAATAGCTTTTTTAAAAACAAGTGTCTGTACTTCTGCAGCTCTGATTATCAGAGCTATTATTTACCAGACCTGTGATTCACTATATTAGATGTCCTTCCATTCACTGGTTGCAGTATTCCTTACGATTGGGATTCCCTGCCTCAGGTTGCCCGACATCCGGCCAGTTTACAAAAGCCTACTGTTGCTTTAAGGTATGTCATACGTCACACTTATGCTCCTCAGATAGCATAGGGGATAAGGGTGACATCCAGATGTACAGTCCTTAGAATTTCTTTGACACCAGTCTGAATGCCTCCGTCTTTTCTGCCAGTCTGAACGCATCTCTCTATTGTCGGTCCGAACACCTACGTCCTGTCTGCTGGTCTCCAAACCATTGCAGATAAATGCCCTATTGGGGGTTAGTTTTGTCTTGACTTTTGGTTGCTTCTGGGGTTTAATGTCATCCAGAAAAGGTAAATGCCAGTGTGGGAGACAGATTCCCCCTAAAGACTGCCATGAACAGTGTTTATTTTGCCTAGGTGCCTCTCAGAACCATGTGACATGCTCTGTTTGTTAGGCTTTCTTACCAATGACTGTGCAAAGTAGGCTTTCTTCCCTTGCTTTGTATCTGGAGAATCAGCGACTTAAGCTGCTCACTAAGGATACCATGGCGGGAACTTCCCTCCCTGAGGGTCAGCCATTAGGGAAGAAGGTTAAGAAACCAAGACCAGAATCCTCCACCTTGAGATGTTTCACCTGAGGTCAGTGAGAACCCAGAGGTTCGCCCGGCTTTGTTGTCAAATTCTTCTGTCATGAACAGGTTTGAGGCCAGCAGTGATCTGGCTTTCGGCATGTTCGATGAAACTTTGCAGACATCCGTTTCAGATATTTAAAGGGAACCACAATTGATTATTTCCGAATGGTCTAGGGGTTTCTGTCCCAGCTCCCCCTTGGTCATCTACTCACCTTAAAAGGCCCAGGGAACAGGATTCCTCTGAGGAGTAGTTGGATTCTGATAAGGAATCCCTTGCTTACTCTTCCCAAATTCCTACTCCTTCTGACTATGGGTCAGAGGAATTGGAATCTAGCAGTCCTGATACTCCATTCTAAGAATTTTTTTTTTTTTAACTCAAAATTTTTTTTTTGTTAAGATAATGATTGAATACATTATAATAATCTAATAACTAATAGTAATTATTTAACCAAAATAAACTATTTATAATATATAAAAAGGCCTGAAATAGATTTAAAGTATTACATTCTTAGATGAATAAATGAAATTAAATAAAAAATTCTGTTTCCCTTTATGGCGAGTCAGGATCCAGCTGAAGAATGTCAGTGAGAGACATTACTTTCTTCCAAGGGTTGTTGACGAAAGGTTTAGGATAAATTCTGAGCTCTTTAAGAGGAAATTTCTTTTCGGGTCACAGTCTCCAGGATGGTGGAATTTTTTTAAATGGGATTGTGCTCAGGTCTCTGAAATCCATAAAAGGTACTATGAGTTGCTGCATATGGAATCTCAGAAAACTTCTGCTATTCCTACTGTTTTGGCTGCTTTGGATGATTTTCCAATTCCCCTAAAGCTCCTGACTCTCTTCTCCTCGCTCCCAATAAACCCGATAGGTTTTATAAAGTGCCTGAGGACTGTAACTTTTTGTACTTCCTACTGCTGACCCCTCAGTGGTGTCTGTAGCCTCTGACAAAGCCCTCTCATTTGCTTCCTTCATTTAAGTTTCTGCCTTCTGATGAAGACAGCTGAACCATGGAAAGGCTAAGAAAGAAGGTTTACACCTCGGCTACCATGGCTTTTAGGGCTATTATCAGACCCATATGTCCAGGTATATACTGGCTGTCCTTTCTCAGGCTTGTCAGATCTCCCAGACTCTGAGGGTAAAACATCTGCTCTTTCCCTGTTAGAAATTTCCTCTTAGGTGGTTCTTTATTCCATCAAGTGTAGTTTTGATGCAGTAGATGCCTCTTCTAGGACAGCTGTTTTTGCCTCCGTGATGAGGAGGTATTCTTGGCTTCAACATCAGCCGTTGCCTGATGATATCAAGGGTAAGTAAATGGATGCCTCTCTTGATAATAAACACTTGTTTGGGGAAGTTGCTGCTGGTTTAAGTCCCTTCGGGATAAGGGGAAGGCCTTAAGAAACTTAAGCATGCATTTGTCTTTCCTGTTCCTATGTTTCAAATAAACTACCCCAGTAAGCCTGCCTTTGTTCACAGGCAATCTTGCCCTTTTATTAAGGGCAAAAAGAGTGGCAAACGGGCTCCTCCTGCTAAGGCTACTCAGACTTCAGGGACTCTGAAGTCTTCCTTTCCAGATAAATCAGGTGCTGTCTCACTGTCCGTCTCTTCCCAGCCACATTCCTGTTTCTCTTCTTTCTGTCTGTCCCTGTTTGACTTCAGATTACTCAAAATTCTTGGGTTCTTTCCATTATTTGCCAGGGGTATTTCATGGTGTGGAAATCCCACCCCCTTTTATGGGCATTCTTCAGTCTTCTTTGGAACAGCTCCCTTTTTTCCCACAGGTACTTCGAGACCTTTTGAATTAGAGTACTATTCATGAGGTGACTGTGTCCCAAAGGGAGAGGGGATTTTACTTCAGAGTGTTTCTAGTGCCCAGAAAAGAGGTACTAGGACACCAATTCTAGACTTGTCTTCTGAACTCTTTTCTGAAGGTGCCCACTTTTCGAATGTTGTCCTTTCAGACTCTGTTTCCTCTTTTGCTTCCTCAGGCTTATATGGTGTCCCTGGATGTCAAGGATGCTTATCTACATTTTCCAATCCACCCCCTTTTCAGGAAGGTTTTGTGTTTTTGTTGCTTCCTGATGTTTTCAGTTCTCTGCTCTACACTTTGACATTGCTTCCTGACTTTTTCAGTTCTCTGCTCTGCACTTTGAATTTTCTACTGCCACAAGGGTAATCACCAAATGTCTTGCTCCTGTGATTATTTTTTTGAAGGTTTCAGGGAATCCAAGTATTTCCTTACTTGGATGACCTGCTGATTCAGGCCTCCTCTCCAGACATCCTGTTGCAAAAATCTTCATTTTTGCCATTTCCCTTCTTCAGAGCCTGGGGTTCACAATAAACTTCAAAAAAGTTTTCTCTCACTACTCAGGATCATGTTTTTCTAGGTTCCAAGATTCAGACGGTGCCTGTGCTGGCATCCCTGCCTCCTCCCAAGGCCTTAATTTTCATTTTCTTCTTTCAAACTCTCCTTCCCCTGGCCTTCATTACAGCCAGGGAGTTTCTGAGAGCTCTGGGTTTTATGACATCCACCATCCCTATGCTCCCTCAGGCCATACTCCACATGAGAAAGTTTCAGTAGTTCCTGAAGTCAGTTTGGCTTCAACATGCACTTCCCTTAGACTTTGTAGTTCCTCTTCTTCCTTGTCTCAAGAAGGAACTTCACTGGTGGATCCAACAGTTGTCTCTAAATCCAGGGCTCCCTTTTCATCCCCATCTTCCTGTCAGGAGCTATTTACAGACATTTCAGATGTGGGATGGGGAGCACTTTTTTTCTCCCTAAAGGGAGATATGGGGGTGTGGTTGCCCCTTCAGCAGAAGACGCACATCAGTATCAAAGAGACGAGAGCTCTTCTGATGGCTCTTCAGGCTTTTCATCCTCTTTTCTCCCCAGGACCTCTCAAGGTATTTACAGACAATACCACAGTGATGTGGAATATAAACAAACAGTTGGGAACAAGATCTTGCCGTATTTTCTGGTTGGCAGTCCTGATATGGGATCTTGCTGTCTAGTATCAAGTGACTCTTCACACAGTTTAGATTACTTCAGGTCAAAACATTGTGGCAGACAGTCTGAGCATGTCCTTAAATCAATCTCACAAATGGATGCTTCACAGGGATGTGTTTCTGGACATTATCCACCAGTGGGGCACTCCTCAAATAGATCAGTTTGCCCCCTCCCTCAACAGACAACTTCTTCTATTTTGTGCCAGAGTCCCAGGTCCTCTGGTGTAGAAGGTGAATGTGCTCTCTTTTTCTTGGAAGGGGGTGTTTCTTTATGCATTCCCCCCATTCCTCTCATTCCAAAAGTCCTTTTCAAAATTCAACAGGATGCTCCAAAAATCTTGTTGATGACTCGTTTTTGGCCAAGACAGCATCTGTTCCCTCTTCTTCTGCATTTAGCCAAGTGCAGTATCACGTTACCTCACAGGGTGGATCTACTCAAACAAGACAAGGGGTCTCTCATCCATCCCCACCTGTCCACTCTTCAACTGACACTGTGGGTGATAGGATTTTGATTCCACATGGACACTTTTTTTCTGAGGATGTGTTTAGCATCCTGCAGGAGGCCAGGATACCCAATACTAGGAAATCCTACGTATCCAAATGGAAGACGTTTTCTGTTTAATGTCTCTCTCGTAACTTGGATCCACTTACTGTGGATGCTCCTTTAGTTCGTTCTTATTTGTGTGAATGGCCTATTCTTCTAAGGCCCATTTGTCAGCTGTCTCTGCTTGTCTGGCGTTTTCTCCTCCTTTAGCTTCAAGATTAGAAGGTAAACACTTCCTTAAAGGTGTCCTTCATATTAGGCCTCCCAGGAAGTCTGTTTCACCTTCTTTGGATCTTAATTTTGTTTTGGAGAAGTTGACCCAGGCTCCTTTTGAGCCTGCTGCTTCAGCTTTCTTGCGGCATTGCTCTTGGAAGACTGTTCTTTTGTTTGCCCTTACTTCTGCTAGACAGGTGTCTGAGCTTCAAGCCCTTATGGCTTGTGCTCCTTTTTTGGGTGCTTTTTAAGGACAGGGTGTTCTTGCATAGTAATCCTTCTTTTATGCCCAAGGTGTTTAATGAGTTGTAAATCAGTTTATTCATTTGCCTACTTTTTCCCCTCTTCACATTCTGCCAGTGAAAGGGTGCTGCATACTTTGGATGTGCATAGACAACTCAGATTTTATTTAGATAAGACTTAAGTCTATTAGAAAATCTGATCAGTCATTTGTTTCCTTTTGTCATAGGTCCCTAGGTTTAGCTGTATCCAAGAAAATGTTTCTTCTTGGATCTCAAAGACCATTTTGTTTTGTTATACTGTGAATGGTATGAGCAACCTTCTCTAAAGGCTCATTCTACTAGAGCTGTGGCTTCTTTTGGTGCTTTTCTCAAGAGGTTGAATACTATCTATTCTTGAAGCAGCTGCATGTTTTTACCAAGCACTACAAGTTGGATGGAATCTCCAGCGTTAGGGCTGGTTTTGCTAGAGCCATCCTTCATGGCTTCCTAGAGGGCTCTGCTGGTCCTTCCTCCTGCCAAGTTTCTTCTTGAGCTTTGGCAGTCTCCCAGATGTAAGGAATACTGCAACCAGTGAATGGAAGGGCATAGTACAGTTGTGTAAAAATCTTACCATAACATTAGATGTCCTTTCCTTCACTGTTGCAGTATTCACTCCCTCCCCCCTGGTGCATTTCCCTCCTGGATGTACTGGTTATTTCTTGATTTTCCTTGGACTGGATTTCCTACTGAGGCTATCATTTCTGAGGATGGTCACCAAACAGTGACTGAAAACTTTTATATACTGGCCAGATGTTCGGGTAGCAAGAGGAGTAAACCCATGTGTGATGAATACTGCAACATGGAAGAGAAAGACATAAATGGTTATGGTATAAGATTTTACAGAACTTTTTTTATGGTAAGATTTTACACAACTGTACTTTATTCTCAAAGAAATTCAATAAAAAATAATTGATATCTGCCATAAACAGAAGCGGTCTAAATTCACTCAGATAAATGAGTTGGCTTTGCTTCTAGTAAAATTGGGTTATAATGCTGTAAATGCCTACTTTATAGCTTCAGTTTGTCTCTCTGGCTCTGTAATTAGAAGAAATACATGGCTCAGGACATAACCTCTTCCAGAGGATATTTAAGTCATCGTATGCTTCTGGTGAAGGTTTTCTATATGAAACTCAAAGTCCTGATCAGTTAAAAGATGAAAGCAAAATAAAGCAGAATTGTTTGTTTGTGTCTTTCGGCTTTTCCCGGTTAGGGGTCGCCACAGCGGAACTCAGGTCCGCTAATGATTGGTAGTGGATTTTTGCGTACTGGGTTACCAGCCCTGACGCACAACCTTCAACGAAGGCACGCCCCATTAACGTATGCCTCCACACAGAAGATGCTCTAGCTGAGAATCGAACGGGACAATGTCTTGCTATGAGGCGACAACGCTACAGCAGTCAAAATAAAGCAGAATATATAAAGCAAATGTTTCACATACCCTTTGCAGAGCTACAATACATATTACTCTAGCAGACCAGATAGCAGCAGATTTAATGTTAAAAAAACATTCAAACCATACAGCTGCATGGAGAAGCAGGAAACAACAGCAAGAGGTTTCCTCATGGCGAGACATATTTTTCTCTGCCTCTCTACGACTGTAATCCATCGTCACATGACACCACCACCACCACCACTACTGTCAATGCAGTACAATAATTTATTTATTGAAATTTGTTTACCGTGGTAGAACGCTGATCAAACACTGACTGATTACAGGTTCATCATCATCATCATCATCTTCTTTCGGCTGTTCCCGTTAGGGGTCGCCACAGCAGATCACCTGTTTCCATTTATTCCAGTCCTCTGCATCTTGCTCTGTCACACCAACCACCTGCATGTCCTGTCTCACCACATCCATAAACCTTATCTTAGGCCTTCCTCTTTTCCTGTTACCTGGTAGATTCATCCTTAGTATCTTTTTCCCAATATACTCAGCATCCCTCCTCAGCACATGTCCAAACCAACGTAATCGTTCCTCTCTGGCTTTGTCTCCAAACCTTCCAACCTGGGCTGACCCTCTAATATACTTATTCCTAATCCTGTCCACCCTCGTCACACCCAGTGCAAATCTCAACATCTTTAATTCTGCTACATCCAGCTCAAACTCCTGCCTTTTTGTCATTGCCATTGTCTCCAACCCATATAACATAGCTGGTCTCACTTACCCTCTTGTAGGCCTTCCCTTTCACTCTTACAGGTACTCGTCTGTCACAAATCACTCCTGACACTCTTCCCCACCCACTCCATCCTGCCTGTACTCTCTTCTTCACCTCTCTTCTACACTCACCGTTACTCTGAACTGTTGACCCCAAGTATTTAAACTCATCCACCTTTGCCACCTCTACTCCTTGCATCCTCACCATTCCTCTATCCTCCCTCTCATTCACACGCATATATTCTGTCTTAGTCCTGCTGACCTTCATTCCTCTTCTCTCTAGAGCATCTCTCCATCTCTCCAGGGTCTCCTCCACCTGTTCCCTACTGTCACTACAGATCACAATGTCATCTGCAAACATCATAGTCCACGGGGACTCCTGTCTGATCTGGTCTGTCAACCTGTCCATCACCATTGCAAATAAGAAAGGGCTCAGAGCTGATCCTTGTTGTAACCCCACCTCCACCTTAAACACATTCGTCATTCCCACCGCAGACCTCACCACTGTCACACTACCCTTGTACATATCCTGTACCACTCTTAACATACTTTTCTGACAATCCTGACTTCCTCATACAATACCACAACTCCTCTCTAGGCACCTTGTCATATGCTTTCTCTAAGTCTGCAAAAATACAATGCAACTCCTTCCGACATTCTCTGTACTTCTCCATCAACACTCTCAGAGCAAAGATCGCATCTGTAGTGCTCTTTCCTAGCATGAAACCATACTGCTGATCACTAATCATCACGTCCCTTCTTAACCTTGCTTCCACTACTCTTTCCCATAACTTCATGCTGTGACTGATCAATTTAATCCCTCTGTAGTTACTACAGCTCTGTACATCACCCTTATTCTTAAAAATCGGTACCAAAACACTTTTTCTCCATTCCTCAGGCATCCTCTCACTTTCCAAGATTTCATTAAACAATCTGGTTAAAAACTCCACTGCCATTTCACCTAAACACCTCCATGCTTCCACAGGTATGCCATAATAATAATATAACAAAATGATATACATTATGCAAATAACAGTGGATGTTAAGTTGTCAATCTCGCCTTCATTCTTGCTGGATGGGTTCGGAGCCGATCCTCGGCTCTGACTCGGCACTTGCTAAGCTCGAGAGCTAATTTTTACCAGCTCGAGGCAACCCTGTATCCCACGATGCAAGGCAGAGACTACCCAGATCTCATTTGCCGCTTCGCTAACGAGGTGCCTCTTTTACCAGCTCTAGGTAAGTTTTTCTTATTATAAGACTTTTAGTCTCATCCCTTTTATTTTTCATATCCTTAGTGGTTTTGTGAACTTTAACGTTTAATTTAACCCTATTCCCATTAGTGTTCCCTTTTTTTCGGGTTATTTATCCCCTTCCCTAGGTTAGGCCTTAGGCCTTCCCCTTTCCTAATTTTTCCTGTCAGGGATTTTGTGTCTGTTTGAGTGTTGTATCCCTGTTAAGTTTAGATTTTTTTTTGGATTGGGTGTTATTTGTGTGTGTGTTTTTGTTTTTTTCCTGTCAACTTGTGTTCCCTCGGCACAGCTATGTCGAAGGACACAAAGGTCTCAGGCTTCAAGAAGTGTGACTTGTGCTGTCAGAAGATGTCTCTGACAGACGGTCACACTTCTTGTGTTTTACTGCCTGGGACCTCTGCACCTGCAGGACTCTTGTGCTATCTGTCATGCCTTCAGCCCAAGAGTCCTGCAGGAGCACAGAAATAAGTTAATATTGAGGGGCTTATTAAAGCCAGAGAGCTCCCCGACTAAGTCGGCTCCGGGGAAGCCCTCGAAACCTGTTAAGCCTTCGGCTGCAAGTCCCAAGCCGTTGGCTATTGGTTCAACTTCTTTAGTGTCGAGATCGGCTCCAGCCGGAGCCGATCCTTCCATACTAGAAGTCACAGTATCGGCTCCATCCGGCGCCGATACTGCCAGATCTGGGCACTGTCGGCTCCGGCTGGAGCCGACGTATCTTCGGCTCCACCTATCTCTAAAAAGAGATCTCGATCCCCCTCATTGGAATCGATACGTTCGGCTCCGAGAATCACCCTTGCTCTTGGAGCGGAGCCATCGGAGCCGTTCTTCTCGGTCGTCCTGTTTGTCTGATCACGACCTCGAGAGAGTGGTGAGTAGACTAGTAAAGTCTCAGGCATTGACCCAAATGCTCCATAGCCCGTCTCAACAGACGGTAGCTATTTCTCATCCACCTAACATTCCTCCTTCGACTCTCTTACAGAGCTCGGAGCCAGAGCTCCTCGGAGCCGTGACTGTTGTAGCTTCGGAGCCGATACCACCCCTTTCGGCTCCGTCATCCTCTGCTCCGATTTCCTCCTTGAGGCCTTCATTGGAGGGATCCGGGCGTCTGGTCTCTCTCGTCGGCTCCGAGGGGGCGAGTGGCATCGGACCCTTGTCCGACCCCATTCTCCTTCTCGGGGCTTCGGCGTTTGTGAGCTCAGCCCCGACATCTGCCTCGGAGCCTTCCCTCTTGGTGAGGCCTGGAGTTCCTATCTCTTCGAAGCGGGAACCTTCTGGTCTCTCTGATGGGGGAGCCTTCGAGGTGATGAGGAGTGTACTAGCCCCTGGGCGTAGTCAACGGTCAGTTCCATCAGCTCCTCCCACTACAGTGCCTGCTGACGTCTCTTCCCACTCTCTTGCTCCCGGACCCAGAGATCCAACGCCTCAGGTTTCCCCATTGGGAATATCTTCCTCTTCCGAGGCTTCTCCTGATCCGTCAGGTGAACCTCCGCGTAAGAGGACATGTAAGAGGAAACATCTAGACTCCCCCGAGTCTATTACATCTGATACTGACTTGGATGAGTCGGAGGGATCCCCAAGGTCCTCCTCTGAGGATGTCTGTCTCAGACATCCTTGAACTCCTTAAGCAGAGGGGGAACTGGCCCTCCCTTAATTCTTCCGAGGATGAGTCAGTATACCTGGAGGCGTTCGGATCTCGACCCTCCACCTCCTGGGTGTCTCCGCCTTTCGACCCTCTTATGGATGTAGTGGCTCGGAAGGCGTGGATGGCCCCGGATTCTGTGGAACCTATTCCTAGGAGGCCTTCTAAATTTATTACGGCCCCACCAGATAGGCAATATTTGACAAAAGGTGTCCCGGTTGATGCCATGGTGGTGGCTGCAGCCACCAAGAAGGAACTAGCTGATCCTTCAGTACCTGTCCATCCTCCTAACAAGGATTCTAGGACTATGGACAGGTACGGCAAGCGGATTTTTTCTTCAGCGACCTTTGCCATGCGATCGCTGAACTACTTGTGTCACTTCACCACCTTCAAATAGATGTTCTTAAAGAGTTGGGAGAAGTTTTACAGGATCCATCAGCTGCTGGGACTCAGGATAAGATTAGCTCACAGCTAGGAATCCTTAACTCCATTAACTCCTCCATGCGGCTCATTTCTTATGCAGCCGATGGAGCAAGTAGGGCCGCAGGCACAGGAGTGGCTTTAAGGCGTCAGTCCTGGATGCGGCTTTGTAATTTTGCAGACCCCTTCAAGGCATCCTTCACAAACTCCCCTTTTGATGGTTCGACCTTGTTCGGACCTCAAGTGAAAGACACTTTGACTAGATGCGAACAAGATGGCAAGACTCTTTCTGCCATAGGAGTCCGTTTCTCCACCCCTTCAAGACCTTACCCAAAAGGTCAGAAGGGAGGGAAAATGTGCTTCCGCAAATCTCAAGCAGTCACGCCTGACGCATGAGGTCAGTTTACCCCCAGAGGCAGAGGGGGTAACAACAACAGACACCGCCCTAGGGGCAGAGGGGGTCCGCAGAATCAGGGTAGCAGAGAGCCTCTTTCTGACAAACCCTTCCAGCATCCCTGAGATGTTGCCCGATTGTCCATCTTCGGAGGCAGTCAGGGGGAAGATTATCGCTGTACCCAATAGCCTGGCTTTCCCTTTCTCAAGACAAATGGGTAAAGTCAATTATATCCGAGGGTTACAAAATTCCCTCTATTCAAACCCCAATTCAGCAAAAGGGAACCCTTCCAGACGTTCCACCCGGTCTAAGGGAGCTAGCAGTACCAGAAATGTCAAGACTGCTAGCAAAAAGAGCCATCCAGCCAGTCCCAGCAGACAAAATAGGATCCGGAATCTACTCAAGGTTCTTTTTAGTCCCAAAAAAGACAGGGGACTGGAGACCAATATTAGATCTGAGCAAACTAAAGAAGTTTGTAAAGAAAACAAGATTCCGGATGGTCACGCTTCAGTCCATTCTACCCTTTCTGGGCAAGGACAATTGGATGTGCTCGGTAGATCTTCAGGATGCATACTATCACATAAAAATTCACAGGCGCTCCAGAAGATTTCTCCGCTTTCGGCTGGGGACCAGTCACTTCCAATTCAGGGCCCTGCCCTTTGGACTCACTACAGCCCCCAGAGTGTTCACCAAATGTATGGCAGTGGTTACAGCTCACCTGAGACGTCAAGGATTCCAGGTGTTTCCATATCTAGACGACTGGCTCCTCACTGCCACCACCAGGCATCAACTTTTCCAGGCCAGAGATTACACCATTCACATTTGCAGAGGGCTAGGGATTTCTATAAATTTCAAAAAATCTGCCTTGTCGCCTTGTCAATCTATTACTTTTATAGGCGCAAAATTGGACACCGTACAACTTTCAGCAAAGTTAGCAGACCAAAGGATCTTGGACATTCAAAGTCACGCCCAGGTGATTCTTCTCAGCTACAAAATTCAGGCCAGATTTGCTCTGAAAGTATTGGGTCTTATGGCGGCCGCCATAACACTTCTTCCCTTCGCCCGTTTTTACATGCGTCTTCTACAATGGATGCTATTCGCCCAATGGTCCTTTCAACAACTACCCATGAATCACAGGATCATAATCACTCCAACTTGCAAAAGGCATCTGACCTGGTGGATATCGTCCCCTCAAGTCCATCAGGGCAGACCCTTTGTTCCTCCTGCCCCGGTCGCCACGGTTACATCGGATGCCTCCCTGATCGGGTGGGGGGGGCATTATCAGGGCAGGATGGTCCATGGCACTTGACAACCTTACGAATACCATCTGCACATAAATGTCCTACAGATGAGAGCAGTGCTTTTAACGTTGCAAGCCCTCAACGACTATCTTCCCCTGGGAACTGTTGCAGTCCAAACGGACAATATGTCCGTAGTGTGGTATATCAACAAACAGGGCGGAACCAAGTCCTATCCACTGTGTCGAGAGGCTCTCAGACTTTGGCAATGGGCAATTTCTTCTCAGCGGTTTCTGATAGCAACGCATATCCCCGGGAAATCCAACATCATTATTGAAGAAATTGCTTGAAACCACCACGATATAATCCAAATAACATTTAATAGAAAAATAAAACAGGAACAAGCGCTTTCACGCAAATAGATTGCGCTTCATCATCCAACATCATAGCGGACAGGTTGAGCAGAGCTATTCTCATGCCTCACGAGTGGTCTCTCAAACAATCAGTGACGGAAGAGATTTTTCAGGAGTGGGGCCTTCCTTGCTGCGACCTTTTTGCTACACCTCAAAACAGCAAATGCTCAGACTTCTCTCTCTTCCCCCTTCCAGGCCATCCCCCCAGAGACACTCTAACCCAAGATTGGCCCCGGGGACTTCTTTATGCCTTTCCCCCCTTTCCGCTGATACCTCAAGTAATTCAGAAAGCAACCGCCTTGAGAGCCAAGTTGATTCTCATTGCCCCTTATTGGCCTCGACAGATATGGTTTCCATTCCTACATCGTTATCTCTTGGTACAGCCATGGCATCTGGACCCGGTTCCAGATCTTCTGACCCACCAGTCGGGGCAGCTGCACCAATCCATACCTTCTCTCAACCTCACTGCTTGGTTGCTCCACTTCCATCCTTAGCCAGGCTCCCTATGATTTCTAATCCCGTCCGGGATATCATAGTAGGTTCCCTAAAATCTTCTACCAGACGGATTTACATTAGTAAATGGCGACGTTTCTCCTTCTGGGCAAAAGCTAGGAACATAGACCCCTATACTGCTCCGATTCATTCGGTCTTGGACTTCCTAGCTGAGATTTTTCATTCAGGATCCTCTTCCTCCACAGTAAAAGTTCAGCTGGCAGCCATTTCGAATTTTCATAAAGGCCTTTTGGACCACAACATTATGTCACATAAACTTTGCAAGGCATTCCTTCGAGGTATCTTTTTACTTAAACTTCCGATTAGAGACCCCCCACCACAGTGGGATTTAAATTTAATTTTAACATCCTTTATTCTCCCCCCTTTCGAACCCGCGGCTGCCTGTTCTTTGAAATTTCTTTCTTGGAAGACACTCTTTCTAGTCGCCATTACTTCTGCCAGGAGAGTATCTGAGCTTCATGCTCTCTGCATTCGTCCTCCCTACTTAATTTTCCACAAAGACAGGGTATCTTTAAGGACTAATCCGTCTTTCTTACCCAAAGTGGCATCGCAGACGAACCTAAATCAATCCATTGATCTTCCAGTGTTTTTCCCAAATTATTCTGATAGAGCAGAACAAAAATTGCATTGTCTTGATGTTCACCGCCAGCTCAGATATTATCTAGACAAAACTAAACATTTTAGGGAATCTGATCAACTGTTTCTATCCTATGCAGAGAACAGGAAAGGCCTTCCAGTTTCTAAGGTGACTTTATCTAGATGGCTGTCTTCTGTGATTACTTACATTTATCAGCTCAGAGGCAAAGAATTAATTTCTAAGCCAAAAGCCCATTCTACCAGAGCTCTAGCTACATCGACAGCTTTTCAGGCTAGACTTCCAATAGACACTATTTGTGCAGCAGCCACATATGCCTCTCCTCATACCTTTGTTTCACATTACAAATTAGACTTGGCCTCCAGAGACAGAGCGAATTTTGGTTCCACCGTTCTCAAGAGTCTGTTCCATTGAGCCACCCAGGATAGAGGTGCTAGGGACGCGGTCCCATCCAGCAAGAATGAAGGCGAGATTGACAACTTAACATTAAGAAGTTATGTACCTACCATAACGTTCCATGTTAGTTGTCTTCTCGCCTTCTTTCTTAAGGCCCCGCCTCCATCCCCCTAGCCTGGTCAGACCGAGAAGATTATGCCTCTTCTCTTAAGAGGCTTTATCCTTTTTCTAGCTAATCAGCTTCTAGTGTCACTAGATTAGGTTGATCCTTTTCAGAGGATTATGATGATTATGATTGTCATTTTTAGTATTGTTACTTTTCTTCCTCCTTTACAGTTGGAAGAATATATTCGTAATTTCCTTAGCTACCAAACGAGATCTGGGTAGTCTCTGCCTTGCATCATGGGATATAGGGTTGCCTCGAGCTGGTAAAAATTAGCTCTCGAGCTTAGCAAGTGCCGAGTCGGAGCCGAGGATCAGGTCCGAACCCATCCAGCAAGAAAGAAGGCGAGAGAAGACAACTAACATGGAACGTTATGGTAGGTACATAACTTCTTATTTACATTTATGATTAAGCATAGGAAAATATATACATAGAAGATCTAACAAACCAAGTACATAAGTAGAATAAGAATGGGAGAATAGACTTAAAATGGAAGGAGTAGAAGTGGTGGAAATATGGTAGTAGAAACTCATTTAAGAAAGGTAGTAGAGACCAGTAAGATGAAAGCATGGGGCTAAATTATGTGTAGTTGGCTTAGCCCTGTTATGGTGTGGTAAGCCGAATCACATTTTAGGATGAGTGAGTTAATCAGGTGGAGCACTTATGTTTGAGGAAAAGATACTACGCAGTTTGGGTATCCATTTTGGTGATATGCCCTTTAGATGGACAGCTGCATTCAAATTGGTTTAGTAAGTATTGTTTGAATTGTGTGATCAGTTAAATCAGGAAGGAAGTGACTGTTGTAGTTTTGGGGCCAGTACAGAGAAGCAATGGCTAGAAGTCAGACTAGGCCCCTCCCCTCTGTTTTCCGGAACATTGAGCTGATGGCAGACCAGTGACTAAAAAGAGATATTGTCAAGAGAATTTGTCACAGAGTTTGTACATGTCCTAACCCAGGCTTTGTCCCTTCTACACCAAAACAGGAGTTGGCCATCCACAGTCCTACACACTGTTCTGGAAACCCAAACAGTGGAACTGTCACCAAATAAAAGGCACATGGCTTTATTCAATAATTTTCTATTTCTGAGGAAAGAAGACAAAGGAAGCCTGTTTTAGAAGTCCTGAACTTGTGTAATTACATAAAAGTTCAGAATGTTTAACCTGCAAGACTTCCTTAGCTGTTTTGCAAAAGTATCTTCCCAGTGACTCTGGATATGCAAGACGATTCTCCACACATCCCAGTCATAGAACATTGCAAGAAATGTCTAATTTTCATGGTGGGGAACTCTGCTCTAAGTCTTTGCTAAATGCTTAACGCTATTTCTTGCATTCTGAGATTTGAGCATGTTCATATTTACCTTTGCTTGAATTACTCCCTGACTGATGCATACTCTCTGGGAGTCTCACATTCTGCATTTTGGAATACCAACCCTTGTTTTTAAAACCTTTGCACATAACTTTCAACTGGTATGATTAAACCTAGCACTATTATTCTGACCCTCAAATTTAGCTATACTTCTCCTAATTTAACTGATGTTCCTCATAAAGTCAGACCTGTTTATGGTTACCTGCCTTTTTAAATAAATCAGGTAAGCCTACATAAAGACTCACCCCAGGCTTCAATATAATCCGTTTATGCTCTGTGTATAGCCTACAGAGAATGTACCTGTGTACACGGCCATGGTTCCCCCTTGACAGCGTGCCATGCATAGTTAATCATGGAGTGCTGCAGAGGGAGATCACAGTAACACGGATATTGAATCCATTCAAGTAGCAGTGCAGAGGCTTTCCCGTACTTATGGTCTGTCCAGGAAGATAATCATTGTAATGTACTCTGCTATTGTATAAATATATATTTTTTTTAATCTGCCATTTTTAATTTCTCCAAGTCTTTTGGGTTTCTAATACCATGACGGGAATGGACCCCATTCCTAAGTCAAAGTACGATTAAAGATCATGAAATTAGTATTGTTTTACTCTTTGTTTTTAGCAAAAAGTGCTCTTCACAGCACCCGCAATGTGCCCAGTAATGAATCCTGCAGTTCGTATGGTGTTCCATGAATTGGTAACATCTAAATATGATTGTAAATTCTTTTTTATAAGACCAGTTGCTCCTACTACTATTGGAACTGTCTGGGTTTCTTTCTTCCACATGGGTATTGTTTCTGCCTGCAGATCAATGTATTTTATGACTTTGTGTCTCTCTGTACACAAGACACTGTAGTCACTAGGTGTGGCGATTTCATTGATCAATGCTACTTTTGTCTTCTTTTCTTGGACCACTGTATCCGGTTTTCTAGCCTCTGACTTTTGAACTGTTGGCATTGGATGATCCCATGTGATATAAACTTCATAATTTTCTATGATTCTTTGTGGCTCATATTTCCAGTGTTTTTCAGTCACTTCAATACCATAATGTTTGCACAATCTCCAGTGTAACAGTCTCACCACATTATTATGCCTGTCTGAGTGGCATGGTGCTTAGTGATGTCTAGCTGCACTTATACATGCATAGACACCTGCCATATGTCTAAAAATAGAAACCAATTGTAATCAAGTGTAATATATATATATATATATATATATATATATATATTAGTTTTTTTTCCTCTCTATTCTGCCTGTTTGCGTGGTGCAGTGTTTAGCAAAGCTAACAGGAACCTTGAGTCGTATATGTGAATATGTACTAGTTCTCTTAACTATCCAAGTGGGTAGATAGGTTGACTCACGACCTACAGTGTAATAGGTCCCAGATTCGAATCCTAAGCAGTCATACCTTTTACATTGTTGTTGTGAAAATGTGGCAGGTGACTGAAATGGTGGTTTTATTCAAAATAAAAATGTTGCATTACAAAAGCTGTGCAATGCTAAGCACTGCTTAAACATGACAGCAAAAAAACAAGGACCAAGACAGCTAAAACCATACATTTGATTGTGAAGCATAAAAGGTAAGTGCTTTCGGACAATTCTTTCAAGAACAGAGTGTGTTTAACTGTTTTAAGTAACACTTGACCAATCACAGTTGAATGGATATCTTCCCCTAAAACTCATTTTGAGAGAACGCAAGATCAGGCACTGAAATGGTTAACTTTCTATAAGCAAGAGCGCTGAAAAAGAAGAAAGAGGTGTGATGCAGCTTTGAGTCTGTGATTGGTCAAGTGTTTAAAACAGTTACACACTTTGTTCTTTGATCTGATGAAGGAATTGTCTGAAAGCGCTTATTTTTTATGCTTCACAATTAAATTTATGGTTTTAGCTGTCTTGGTCCTTGTTTTTTTCCTGCTTACATTTGTGATTTGTCTGAATCAAGGTGGACTTTTATCCTTTGTTTGTTGGGTTTTCTCCACCGCTTAAACATGGTCAATGGTCTACAGTGTTTGCGAGTTGCTAAGCTCCGCTTAAACATGATTGCCCGAGTTTCTGCGATGCTCAGCTCTACTAAACTGTTTTGCATAATGCTAAGGAACGTGGCACTTTTTTGAAAGTTACAGTATGATGTGTAAGGGTGGGAATGCCACCACTGTGATGACCTGAAAAGTGGAAGCTTGGACACCTGGGTCCTAGAGGCTAGGGCTGGGCGTACCCCACAGATATCCAAGTATGTTTGCCAGTACTTGAGATATATACAGGCTGAATCTGTGCAAAACTGGTATTCATAATGGTTTTCTTCTGTTTCAACAGCTGCAGACAAGGGCTTGCAGTGTCCATTCCCATGCAGGCTGCCTGGCCAGGATGAGGCGAGAGTGTGGTAACCTAATGCACAACGTACTGTTGAAATAAATTATTTACAGAGTTTGCAGTTGTAACAGTCAGGTATGACATACCTGGGAAATGTAATATGTGTAGTTATGTGCCACTGCCTACCTGAAATGGTAAAGCAAATTAAGTCAAGTAAATGTGCATTACTGTGTAGTATAGCTTCCAAACATCAGTTTATGCCGTGGTCTACCCAGATTAACAGTCACTGTTCTGCTCTGATTATTGTGTGAAATATGCTATATTTTGCACGCAAGTAATGGCAAGGATATATGGGTTATTTCTTATAAGTCTGACAACAGGTATCCATGCTGTACATGCAGGTATCCATGCTGTACATGCCAGACTTGAAGCAACAGTAGTCAGTAGATTTTAAATGGTGGTGGTGCTGTCATATGAACTGCTTTCAGACAAATAAGTGTTCACTATTCTTCTAGTCATTGCATGTGTGTTCTAATCTGAGTCCAGCCAACTGTAAAAAGGAAATGAATAAAGAGTGCAGAAAAAATGTCTGGTAAATGCTGTGCAATACCCACAGCAAGGTTCAAGCCTGAGTTATGGCCATTTTGTGTCAGATAATGCTGTATAATTACTCCCACTCCAGGAACAAGGTATATGGGTAAGTTAGCTGAAGTTTTGGCCAGATATCCATGTGTATAAATGCCACATTTTAAGGTACATTATCAGTAAACTTTAAAGCAGGGTTGTGCTATACTCACTGCATGTGTGTTCTAATCTGACACTAGTCAGCTGTAAAAAAAGATATGAATAGAGTGCAGAAAAAATTGTCTAATAAATGCTGTGCAATACCCACAGTAAGGTTCAAGCCTGGGTTATGGCCATTTTGTGTCAAATAATGCTGTATATTTCTCCCACTCCAGGAACCAAGGTATATGGGTAAGGTAGCTCACATTCTGGGCAGAGGTCCATGTTTATAATTGCCATATTTTAAGGAACAATATCAATAAAAGTGTAAAGCAGGATTGTGTCTTGATAAATAATCCTTTCCAATAAGTCTGAAGTAGTCCTGTATGCACTGCATGTCTTTTCTAATCTGACAGCGGTTAACTGTTAAATTTAAGTGCACATTTTCCTTGGAGTCGCAGCTTGTGGGTTCTAATCCCATGGCAGCCAACTGAGAAATCACCGACTGTCTAGTCTATTTAATGTACACAAACATACCTCTTTTTCGGGATTTAATAACTATTGCCCCATATGTCTGGTCTTTGATTATCAGATAAATGTCATTACTTGGAATGCAATTTATTGGCAAATCTGTTTACAGAACACCGTGGTAGTAATGTATAAGCACAATATGTAATATAGTTCCCCGTAGTTGTGTACCAGCATTTCTTAGTGCTTGGCCCATACTGTCCCATGCTAACAGGTTGAGAGGTATGTACGTGCAATGTCATCTGTACAAGAATTGGAGCCACTGTACTCAAAACTGACACTGCACACCTGTAGAAATATGTGTTATTAGTGTGTGTAGTAATGTCACCTGGGAGGTCACTAATGGTATGTTTTTCTCTCTCTCCCCACCCCTTATCTTCGTTAATTTGTTAATGTTATTTATTATTATGATTTGATATTAATGTGTTATTTTAAACTAACTGTTATTTTGGCCTTATGGGTTGTTTGATACTGGTTTGCTGTTAACATACTTACTGTTATGTTATTTATTGCTGTGTTCCTCATAATATACCTCAACTCATTCACTCCAATGGAGTTCATGAAGTTTGCACTGTAACTTCCAATGGGCGGAGCCTAAGCCTTTTGACAGAATCAAGTTATGTCCTCACATTTCAAACAAATGTTCATATCTCTGGAACCACAGGGGTTATGAAAGAAGTGTAAACGGCAAACTCTTCATCACAAACTATTTTTATAGTGTTAGTATTCTTCAGGTTCTAGATTATAAACGGAATTTTATAAGTCACAATAAACACAGTAACAATTACATTCGTATTGTTTTGTAAACAACTTACAATATCTCAGCAACCACTCCAGCTGCACATATCCTGTCAGCAACATTTTATTCCTCTAGCTAAGAGCTTTCATATGAGGCTAAAGAGTTCTGTCTGTGTCACTCGGTTAAGATATTTAGAAAAATGAGAAAATTATATCTATATAAATTAATATCATAAAAACAACAGTTAATATGTATTTACCTGCACTAGACAGAGGTCAAATATTAATGCAGTTGTTTGCCATTGTGTAAGCTTTAAGATGAATTTTTTTAAAACCTTGTATGTAACATGGCTTTGGAATTATTGATGCAAATATGAATAAGCAAAATTTGATGCCTAGAGGCATGGATAGGAGTTAACTGCAGATGCACCTGGAGGCATCACTCGGATGTAATGAGTTCATATGTATTTTGTTTAATCAGTATGATCTTCCATTATGTTGTTAATACTAACATTTGTTTGGTTATTACTTATCTTACCTTATGTTTATGTTTAACTTGCTACAGCGAGACAAGGTAGGCTGGTTCCAGGTGATCCACCTACCTTCACTCCACAGGCCGTGGCATCAGGGCCCAGCATGTCTGGGCCGCAGCCTGGTGGTGCCCCCTCTGCTGCCTCTGCACTGCTTGTGTCGTTGGGTAGTTCCACCCCACCAGGCTGGGGCTAGGCCTCCCTCTCAGAGTGGAGATGGAGGGGGTGATTTTGTCACCCATCAAGAACTGCCAGGTGTAGTGCGCAGGGTGCTCTGCCAAACTGTCGGTACACACCTGCGCCAGATGGAAAACATGCTTGTCATCCTGGTGGGGTAGCCTCACCCTGGACATCAGCCTCCCCCACTGGCCGCCACAGAGGCGGTGAAAGAGCACTGCTGACAAGTCCCATGGGTGAGGACTTGAGTTGCGTTGCTACCATGTGGATGCTCATGGGACTGGGATTCCACAACACCCTTCCCATCCAAGGTGTTCATCCCCCCTATTGTGTCACACACCAACCCTGTCTGCTGTCTTGTCTGTCTGCAAAACCTTCCACACCTCCCCCACCTTCCCAACTAACCTCCCCCACATGTATCTATGTCCCTTCCCCAACATTCCACTCTCACATTAAAAAAAAAAATGGGCACCTGCCCCCCCCCAAAAAAAATATTGTTCCCTACATAGTTCTCCATTTCGCACATGTTTCCACTGGATACACTTAATTTGATCCAGTTGGCTTGACAACAAAGTTATGTTGTCATGACCACTCTCTGGGGGTGACGGTCCAAATTCAGCTCAAAAATCTGTGAAAGTGCACAGTTGTTGTTGAAGAAATGGATAGCTATGTTTCTTTCCTACACCCATCCTGCACATCCCTACGTGCTGGTTATGTTTTTCCCCCTGCTTGCACCCCTTTTCACCACTGTCCTATCTCCCCATTTTTCCTTTAAAGATTTATTGCCCAACGCAGCACGATGCATCGCTTAGCAATGCTAAGTAGTGCTATATTGATATATGCTTTTGGAACAATATTAATCACTTTAAAAAAGTAAACCTATACCCTATTTTGAATCCATGACCATCGCACCTGCAGAACAGTGGATCATCCCACCAAGCCACACAGCTGCGAATGAACACAGGTGTTTTAAGCAAAACATACTAATGCTGAAATTCCCCTCATTGAGTGTGTTTAAATGGTGCTGCGCATCACACCGCACTGCACAAATCAGCTAAGAGATTACTAGAAAAATAGTTCTGTAATTGGCACTGTAGTACACAATTGCATCACTATAAAGGCACACACAGGCTTTGTCTACAACATGTCAGAGCACACTTGATAAATAATGGAAAATAGGATTTTAACAGGGACTCTGGTGTACAAATGCAGCCATCTAAAGCCATACACATAATAGATGTAAGTGTAATATTTAACAGCAGATAACCGAAGAATTATAACTACATGTAAAAATTCATCTGCTGTAACAGTGACTCTGTAGCTCAGTATGTAAAATGCATTGAAAACATTACATCTGATATTGTTAATCCTCGTTCATCCGACCTCGGAACCGAGCCAGCCATCTTTCTAGCTCACGCCAGCTACAAACTCTCGAGCTAAAAACTCTTGCCCAGAATTCCCCTCTCCCTGTTACCTCAGATTTAATTTGCCTCGTCGCCATTCGGTCATGTCGAGCTACTTCTCTTGAGCTAAGTACAGTATTTTTCTTCATACTAAGTTCTAAGACAACTTTTTTTCACAAAAAAAGTTATTAGGTAGTTATCTCTTACCTTATCACATTTAGCGACTACCCTTTTTCAAATCCTTTCTTCTCTTTTTACCGTGAGGTAATTCCGTTTTTACCATCGTTGGTAAACCCCTTTTCCTTCTTACCTTCGGTTATTTCTTGTACCATTGCTGGTATTTTTCTGTTTTTTTCTTTCTTTCCTTAACAAACATGACAGATAAAGGTAGCCCAGGGTTGAAAAGGTGTTTAGATTGTGGACATAAATTACCTACTTCAGATGCACATTCCTTGTGCGTCTTTGCTTGGGTGTGCCTCATTTAACAGTTGACCCGCCTTGCGAGATTTGTAAGAATTTCTCTAACAGGACGTTAATTGAGAGGAAAAATAAATTAATATTGAAGGGGCTATTTAAATCTCTTTTTTCAGAGGCTATTTCTGGGTCAGAGGTTTCAACTCCTCCAAGATCCCATAAGAAAAACAGTGATGAACTGGCTGGGGACCCTCAGGAACAGAGAACCAAGAAAGCTAAGCTTTCCAGTTCGAATTTGACTTCTTCGGCACCAGCGCTTTCATTGCGTAGACCTTCGGCACCGAGGCCATCGGTGCCATCTGAGACCTCAGCACCGACTAGTGTGCCCCATACTGCATTGGTACTGAGGAGCTCCTCGGTTCAGACTCCCTTACCAGCACCAACTGTCCAGTCAATGCAGACTGTTATGACGTCAGTGGATGTTTCGACGCCCATTTCTGTTTCGGCTCCGACAACTTACCCAGCACTGACTACCCTCTCGATACCAACCATTCAATTTTCGTCACCGATGTTTTCAGCTCAGGTCTTGGCGCTGACAACCACTTCGTTACTGACCTCATTGTCGGTGCAGACCACGCCTTCGGCACCAATGTTTTCCTCGGTGCAGACACCAGTAGTTCAGTCCATTACAGCTCCGTTGTTCTCAGTGCAGACCACCTCCGTGGTGGGCACCGAGTTTGCTCCGTCCTTGGATAGACCTGACTCTTCCTCAGCCATGTCCGTGAAATCCGCTAGAAGCTTCTCTGAACACGATGTGTTGCATCTTGTGGATCAAGTGCTTTTGGCCAGAGGTATCCTGCCTCCCAGGACCTATCCATCCTTGGGAGGTGATCACCCTTTACCAAAGACCCCTACTTATTCTCCTCCTTCATTGCCTTTGCAGTCCCTTGATATAGCACAGTCTTCCCCCACTACGGTTCCCTTTATGAACCTCACTAAGGAGCCGCAATTGCCTTTGTGGCAGGAGAGTCTTGTCATGGCCCAGGATGTCAGCTGTGGTGTACGTATTTTGGTGTTTCACAGCCATCCAGGGACACCGAGTCTGTAGGCTGAGCCATGTAGACGAGGGGTGACCCCTGCCCTGGGCCCCCATCCCTCTTCACGTGGACCGGCCTTACAGCTTATGGAGAAGGCTCTGGCGTCGGTTGGCGATCCTGTGCTATCACTTTCCATGCCCTCCTCTGGACCGCAATGTACACAAGCCACTCCTAGCAGACACCGGGCGCAAGGGCCTCAGGACATACTCCTACAGGAGACCCCTTTTGAGTTGTCTTCCCCAGCTTCTCCTTCTGAGGAAGATCATAAAAAGAGCTCATGCAAGAGGAAGCACATGGACTCCACAGAGGAGTCCTTTACTGAAGACACAGACTTTGATGGGGAAGGGTCCCCTCGATCACCCTCTGAGGTATCCTTTGGGGTGATATTCTTGAAATCCTTAAACAGAGAGATGACTGGCAGCCCTCTAGCCTGACCTCTGAAGAGTCTGTGTTCCTGCAGGCCTTTTGTGCCTTACTCCCTACCTCCTGGGTTACTCCATCTGCCGACGAACTTGTCCGGCTTGTCGTGCAACATGTGTGGAAGGTTCCTGACACAGTTGAGGCCATTCCCCGGAGGCCAGATAAAATTTTGTCCCCTCCTGCTAGTGATCCCCATTGGTCCAAAGGTCTTCCTGTAGATGCTTTGGTGGTGGCGGCCGCAACTAAAAAGGACCTGGTGGAAGAAGAAAGCCAGACTGTCCATCCGCCCAAGCGACCTTTGCAGTCAGGTCCCTGAACTATATGTCACATTTTACCAGGCTTCAAAGAGACTTAATTTCTGAGCTGTCTAAAACTTTGGCTGGAGCTGTGTCTGATGAGGTCCGTGACAAAGTGGCCTCTCAGCTAGCCACCATCAAATTGATATCTAACTCCTCCGTACGCCTGATATCTCACACATCAGAAGGAGCAGCTAGAGCGGCGGGTTCAGGCATTTTTCTGAGTCGACATGCCTGGATGCGCTTGTGTAATTTCGCAGAACTCTTCAAGGCTCCCTTTCTCAATGCTACCATCGAAGCCTCGTCGTTGTTCGGATCCAAGGTTAAAAGCACACTGGCCAGATGTGAACAGGACGGTAAGACCCTTTCTGCTGTAGGTGTCAGTTATTCTTCCCCTCAACGGGCTTTCTCCAGAAACCATAAAAGTGGGAAGATATGGCACAAAAAGTCTCAAGGTTCTTTCCGTGACACACAGGCTGAGTTCTCCCCTAGAGGCAGTGGGGGAAACTCTCAGGGAAGATGCCCCTTTTGGGGCAGAGAAAGAAAATACCTTCCCACTGCTGAGGTTGTACTGCCAAACAAGAAAAACAGCAAAAACAATGGCAGACAAAACCACCTACGTTGATGGTACAAACAGAATGTTTGTAGAAATGAAACCTGAAGCTGGGTAGCGCTGTCCACAAAAAATAGATCGAACTTCCATTTAAAAGTAGGTTTTAATGTCTTCAAGGTTAAAAATAACAGTAAAAGTCCCTTTTCTTTCACAAACGATAAGCACTTTCAAAAAAAGATCTTCATCAGATCGTTAAGAGACATGGAACACCAGTTCTATTTCATGCATCCAAGTTACATCCAATCAGTTATCATATTTAGTCACCCTGTTTTAAAATTGTCAAGGCCATTGAGAGTCCTCTGTTGCTGACACACCTCCATATTTTTAGGGGTGGATTCATCTCCTTCATTAATATCTTCATATATTAAAATTAGCTGGAGACTTGACGAATAGAAAGCCTATTCTTATGTGTTCTTAGTTCAAATATCCAATCATCCTCAAAGGCTACTATAACCTGTGTTAAGGTCTTAAAACTGAAATATTTACGCTTCAGCCAATGCTGAGCTGTTTGTTGCTGTATACGCAGCTTCAAGAAAGTAACAGTATCCAAGCTCGGTTGCCTTTCAGCTCGCACCTTCACAGTAGTTTTAAATCATAATATTAACACCATTTGTGTCCATCCACATATTTTCCATGGATACTCTTATTACATGTAAGATTTTACGTTCTCATTGAGTAAATCCCAAGGTTTGACATATTCCAGACAAGTGTCCTAGAACCAATGAACCATCATATTAAATACTAATCGATCTCCCGTTTCTCTATCTTGAAGTCAGGGAACGAGCGTCCCCCGGCTCAATAAAGTAGCTCTTTTATTGAAATGTCTCAATATATTAAGTTGCAAAAAGTCATATGGTAATTTAAAAGATTTTTGTGAGGTTAGGGACGACATCAGATCAAAGTCTATTCTATTTTATATAACACCCAATCATTTCTTTTGCTCAGTTCTCCATAGCAAATGAAAGTGCTATATATCAACCACACCTTCGTATCAACTTATAGCAAGTTTCCTTGCATATACAGCTAGAAATTACATCAGATCGAGTACTATTCCACCTCATATTTCATCCAATCATTCCTTTTGCTTGGTTCTTTGTAGCAAATGGGAGTGCTGTATACCCAACACATCTTCGTATCAGCATATAGCAAATTTTCTTGTATACGAAGGTAAAATGGTATAAAACAAATACGGATGTCATTCTATCAGAAAGATTGAAACTCTTGTTATATTTTCCGTTTTCTCAAGTTGTTGTCACTGTCATTTCCTTGCATCTTTGTGTATAATACCGGAAATTGATTCAGTCATATTCGCTATCAAGTTCCAAAGATGTGATCAGTAATACTACAACAAATGAAGGTACTATATGTGCCCAGTACACATACATGTTAATCATGAGCAAATCTCCTTAAAGGCAGCATCGAAGAACTTTTTTTCTTACGGTTCTCCTTTGCTCTTATAAAGTGGCCAAAATTAAGAAAACTTGTGTATCCTCACTAGATGAGTTAAAAAAGCACATTTTCCAATTTGTAAGGTCAATAAATAATACAAGGATCCTATGACTGATATATCATAAGGTCAGCCTGTAATAGGTTTCCTTTCCGAGATTTTTCATCCTTGGCCTTCAAATTCGGTAGTTGTGTTCATCTCAGGAGTTTATTATACAATCTGCACTCTGATGTCAATGGGTAATAAACCTGATCTTCTCCCAGGTAAAATACCAGAAGATGAATACTGAGTAATACAAGCTATTTATCAGTATAGGCTTTTTACCATTATACTTAAATGGATGCGGTATCCAGTGGAGACACTATATATCCAACATGCCTCCATGTCAGCTTATAGTGGGTCTCCTCGTCTTCAAAATGGGTTTCAAAAGTATAACACTATTTAGGCCAGGTTGTTGATCAGCTCGTAGATTAACAATCCATTTTGTTTCCCTTAGTTCTGTTAGATTGTCAATGTCACCTTTTCTTGGACCAGTATGTACATTAACAATAACTTTGAAGAGGAATGAATAATTAGTCTGCGTACTAATATGTGAGGTCAGCGCATTGTGAATATCCTTGTTCACAATGTCCCTTTGATGCCTTAGTATACGTCTTTTAAACATTTGATTGGTTTTCCCCACATAATAACACAAACATAATTTGCATGTGGCCAAATAAACTACATTAGTTGTTGAGCACGTAGCTTTTACGTTAAAAGTGTAACTTCTTTTTGTTCTTGGGTGCTCAAAGAAGTTACTGCTGTCTATTAAAGGACAAGCAGTACAACGTCCACACCTGAAGGTACGGCCTATTACCTGATTCTTACTAATTCCATTCTTTGTACAAAGAAGCCTTTTTATGTTCTTTTTATTCTTGAATCCAAATTGCGGTCTATCACCCACAATACAATTTAGTTGTGGGTCTTGTGTCAAGATAGGCCAGAATTGTCTTTCACACTTTGAATCTGATGACTATCTGTACTATAGGTTAGCAATACTCTCATTTTTTTATTTTCATGTGTTGACCTCATCCGTTCTGTGTTAATTACAGGTTTCAAGTCATTTTCATTGTAGCCCCTGTCTTTCAAATTTTTCTGTAGAAATTAAATTTTTTTGTCTCATGTAGCTTCCTAGTTACATCTTTTATAAATCCTAGTAACCTCATTGTGCATAATATTTTTAGTAATATGCCTAGGATGCATACTACTCTTTAATAGGTAATGATTCCTCCAGGTGTTCTTTCTATGCAACTCCATGTCCAATGTACCTACCTCATTGAGGATGACATTAACCTTCCCTAGAGTGATTAGCTGTAAATGTTAAAAACGATGTAGTGGAATCAAGATAAACTTGAAATTGTGTAAATTGTTCTGCATCTCCTTTCCACAGAATGAATAAATCATCCACAAAACTTCCGTAATACAAAATGTGGTCTTGCCAAGGATTGTTAGGGTGAAGGACATGTTGCATTTCCCAATCTACAAGCACTAAATTGGAATAACTATTAGCACAGGGGGTGCCCATGGCAACCCCCCCATTTCTGCCAATAGATCTTGTCTCCATAGACAAAATAGTTTTCCAATATTAATTCCAATAATGCGCAGATTTTATTGGTCTCTGCTGAAGTTTTCTTTGTTGATAATATTTGTCTTATTGAGTCTATCCCAACATCATTCGGTATGGTGGTAAAGAGGTTATTTACATCGAGAATAGTTAACAAAAGATCTTGGTGATCAATGATTCCTTCCATAGTTACTCTAATCTTATTTAAGAAGACATCAGTGTCTCTTAACACTGTATTGCAAAAACTTAGAATCTCTCTTAATTCCCTTTCCACATACAAGGACATGTTTTCTGTAATCCATCCCTGTCCCAAAACTGTCAGTTGTAGTGGTGAATTTTGAAGATCTTTGTGTATTTTAGGAAGTCCATTTATAGCCGGAATGGTTGGCTTGGATACTGAACAATTCTATATCTATTTGTCTTTGTAACAGCATATCATTCAAATGAATATTCACTCTGTAAGTGGCTTGATTGAGAATACTTGGTGTTACTTTTACATATGTTTTAGTGTCTTTGAGCATAGTATCCATCCTCTTGGTATACCATACGATGTCCAAGACTACAGTGGCTCCACCTTTATCAGCTGGTTTCAAGATAATGTTATCATTTCGTTGTAAATTGTGAACGGCTTATTTTTCATCAAAGCTAATATTCCTATAATGTTTGGTGCAGGTATCCATCCTTAACTTCACAACTTCATTGCTACATAATCTTGTAAAGAGCTCTACTGCTGGATGATTAACAGGCACAAAGGTGCTAGTTTTTTTTTAAATCTTTCTCTGTCCCAAATTACTTCCATATATACTCTTCAGTGTTGCGTTGCGTCCAAAGCATTTTAAATCCATAACAAACTCATTTAGGTCTAACCTAAATGCTGGAATGAAGGTCAGGCCTTTTTGTAATACTGTCTGTTCCGCTGAGGTTAAGGTGTACTTGGAAGTATTCACCACCAAGGAACTATCTAAAGCATTGCTTTTTTTTCCTTTTTCGGTCTTGACTGTGTGACCTGTTGTTCTTGTAATGCGTTTGTTTAAAAAGAAAATGGTAATGTAGGTAAAGGTAGATGTATTCCACTTTTCTTTGGTATAGCTCCAGTTGAAATAGCGTCCGAAGCATTTTCTAAGTTAATACCTGATGAACCACTGGGTTTCTCATTGGATACAGTCATTATTGATTGATCGTCTTCTCCAACTTGCAGTAAGGTTGAAGGGTTTTCATTCAATTGAATGGTATTTGTCCACTTATGGTTAGGTTGTTGAGCTCGTGTTCCAGTCCTAAATTCTTCCCTAGGCCATTCAAAGATATGACCCTGTTTAAAATCCAGTACATCTTTGTTTAATTTCTTTATCTTCTGGTCTTTTAATTTAGATTCATAAATGTTTAGATTAAACTGCAATGTCTCAAATTTATTAATTTGGTGTGGAGTTAAGTTAACTTTTTCTAACTCCAATTGTTTTTCTTTTATCTGTTGGGCAATTTTGTCTTCTGGTTTGAAGTACTCTGTTATGAGTTTAATGTAACGAAAGCTTGTTTCAAGATTGATAGCTTGCCAACTTGCTAATAATTCGGGATGCTGATTGCCATAACTGGGCATGCATTTAACACGCATGCCCCTAGGTATAACTTGGTGATGTAAGCATGCTTCAAGGTGAAAGCGTTGCCAAGTCAATCTCTTCAACTTGAACGCTACAGTCTCAACATCAGTCAGAATTGCATCAAAATTGGAATTATCCACTGCTTCAGAGCTTTCTTTGGTCATGTTCATATCATTCAAATCAAAATGCAAGTTCAGTAATGGGTTCAGACTAGTTTCAACATTGTCAGCATTCTTGCCACGAATAAAATCAATGTTGGCCAAGTTTCCTTTGTTTCTAATGACATTCGCTTCATTAGCCATCTGCAGTGGCAAAGTGTAAAATAAGTACAAAGAAAGAAAATACCTTCCCACTGCTGAGGTTGTACTGCCAAACAAGAAAAACAGCAAAACCAATGGCAGACAAACCACCTAGGCTGATGCTACAAACAGAATGTTTGTAGAAATGAAACCTGAAGCTGGGTAGTGCTATCCACAAAAAAGTAGATCGAAGTTCCGTTTAGATATGGCACAAAAAGTCTCAAGGTTCTTTCCGTGACACACAGGCCGAGTTCTCCCCTAGAGGCAGAGGGGGAAATTCTCAGGGAAGATGCCCCTTTTGGGGCAGAGGGGGTCCGCGTAACCAGGGTTCCAGGGATTCTTTCCCTGGCCAATCCTGTCAGTGCTCCTGAAGAGCAGCCCAACTGCTTTCCTTTGGAAGTGGTTGGAGGTCGTTTCTCTTTGCCTGGCTAACCATTACCCCACCAATTCTTGGGTACAAAGGATAATAACCAGAGGTTATCATATCCTCTTCGACCTTTGTCCTGCTCCCCTAACAAGCTTACCCGATGTTTCACCCAGTCAAAGGGAAGAAGCAGCGTTAGAGATTTCAAAGCTGCTAAGAAAAAGAGTCATCCAAATAGTCCCTCCAGACCAGATAGGATCCAGATTCTACTCAAGACTATTTTTGGTGCCAAAGAAAACCGGGGACTGGAGACCAATTTTGGATCTCAGTGTATTGAACAAGTCTGTAAAAGTACAGAAATTCTGGATGGTCACAATACAGTGTATCCTTCCGCTTTTGGAAAAAGATGATTGGATGTGCTCGATAGATCTTCAAGATGCGTACTACAACATAAAAGTGGACAGACTATAAAGAAGATTCCTTCGCTTCCATGTGGGGAGCCAGTCATTACCAGTTCATAGTACTGCCCTTCGAACTCTCTACAGCCCCTAGAGTGTTCACAAAGTGCATGGCAGTCATCACAGCCCACTTGCGACTACAAGGATTCCAGGTGTTTTCATACCTAGACAACTGGCTCATCTCTGCCCCCACCAGACATCTATTGGAAGAAGCCCTGGCATACTCTCTCCTCACTGCAGAAAGGCTAGGCATAACCATAAACTGGCAAAAATCCAATCTCACCCCATCTCAGTCCACAGAATTCATAGGGGTCATCTTGAATACAAAGAACTGCAGAGCATCCATTCCAGAGCACAGCATTCTAAGGATAAAGCAGCAACTGATTCCAATCCTTTCAAAGGAGAAATCCACAACTCATTCTGTTTTCCAGTTGTTGGGTTCCATGGCAGCCTCCATTACGATTGTCCCCCTGGCCAGGTTTCACATGAGGCTTTTACAGTGGCTACTGCTCACCCAGTGGTATCCCTTTCAGTACCCTCTCTCAGCCAAGATTTGTTAACTCACAGGTGCAAACAAGATCTAAATTGGTAGATGGCGCACAATCCGTCACAATGGTCTTGCCCCTTCTCCCCCCAACAGCCCAAGGCTACAGTGACCACGGACACCTCCCTGATGGGGTGGGGGGCTATTTCAGGGACAGACAGTCCAAAGGTACTTGGTCCGAAATGGAGGCCTATCTGCATATAAATGCTCTAGAGCTGAGGGCGGTGCTTCCGGCATTGCAAGCATTCTATCCCCTGCTGCCGTCTGGGACTATTGCGATACAATCAGACAACATGGCAGTGGTCTGGTACATCAACAAACAAGGTGGAACCAAATCTTACTGAAAAAAAAAAAGAACTCCACCAAACTTACACAACCACAACATTTATTTGCAAAGAAATAAAAGGTAAAATAACATTAGCACTTTCACGTCTGCTCCTGTCGCTTCATCAGACAAACTAAGTATCTCTCCAACCAGTTTATATCACGTTAGTTAGCTATCAACTGATAGGAATCAGATGTTCCAATAATATAATTAAGACAAGCTAATGCTATAGTTAAAAGTACTATAGTAAAATACATCTAAATATTTTTCTAAAAGACCATAAATATGCATAAGTGAAAGTATATATGAAAAGCATCTCTAAAATACATGTGTAAGAAAGCTTGTATACAAATATCTATTTAAAAAAAAAAAAAAATATATATATATATATATATATATATATATATATATATATATATATATATACATATACATACATTGAACCATATGCAGGGAGAACTCACATTAGAAAAAATCTCTCTCAAAAACATACTGCTATATAAAAGTAACCTCATAAAAAATAAAAAGTCATATTAGAGCATAAAAAACTTCATAAAAGGCTCATATAAAACTCATAAAAGTACATATTAGAGCATAAAGAGACACGTCAGAGATATATAAAAACATATGTATATGTGTATGAGAAAAGCATATTATGCTTACATAGATAACTGTAAAATACTTAACACCTGAAACGGCGAGACTTCATAAAAGGCT
This sequence comes from Protopterus annectens, assembly GCF_019279795.1. Classification (NCBI taxonomy): domain Eukaryota; kingdom Metazoa; phylum Chordata; order Ceratodontiformes; family Protopteridae; genus Protopterus; species Protopterus annectens. Next base: position 115,013,740 of record NC_056726.1, on the reverse strand, counting down.
TTAAAGATGTACTATTTAGACCAGGATATCTCTCGGCGTTCAGAGAGAGGATCCATTTTTGTTCGATACTTTCAGTTAAATTTTCTATGTCGCCTCCTCTTGCATCAAGGTGGACAACTTGAATAACAAAAAATGTAAAGTAATGTGTGCAATCTGTTTCCTTAATATGTGTAGCCAGGGCATTATTGTCTTTACAGTTGTTAATGTCCCTAATATGTTCAAGGATCTTGTCCTTGAACATTCTATTGGTTTTACCTATATAGAATAAAAAACATTTCTGACAGAAAGAAAAATAGACAACATTCATTGTTCTGCAATCAGCATAGCCATGACTTGTGATGGTAAATTGTCGCACGAGGTGTGTGAAAGTACTATTTCTATAAAGGTGTTGGCATGCAGAACATCGTTTGCATGGTAAGGTGCCAGTCCACATGGACTGGACAGGTCTATTTATGTCTATCTTATTGCAAAGATGGTGTTTCAAAGACTTATTATTTCTAAATGAAAAGGATGGAATATTTCCTATCTTGTCCATGAGTCCTGGCACCTCATATAATATATGCCAGTGTCTTTTAATAATGGAAGTATACTCATTTACATCACTTGAATGCTGAAAAACTACTCTAAACCTATTATTTGTCGAGGTTAAATCATGCTGATCATCATTCTGTGCGACATCCATCAAGTATGGTTTACACCTGTTGTCCCTTTGTGTCCAGGCCTCAACTATAGTGGTCTCAGTCTCTTCCTTTGAGTAACCCCTATGTGGGAAATCTAGTTTTACATTTTCAAGTGCCACTCTTGCTTCATCGTCTTCATTATGTAATCTTGAAACTCTATATAATTGTCCCTTCAGGACATTTTTCGCAATATGTCTTGGGTACATACTAGTTCCATGCAGCAGGGCATTTCTCCTAGTAGGTTTCCTATATATACTACTGCTAAGCTTATTCAGTTCAGATTTCCTAACTGTCACATCCAAGAAATTAATGTCAGTTGTGGAGTGTTGATACGTAAATCTTAAAAAATCAGTAGTAGTATGTAAATAGTTCACAAAATCAGTTAACTTGCTTATAGTGCCCTTCCACAACATAAAGATGTCATCCACAAATCGGACATACCATAAAATATTTCCAGTGAAGGGATTAACATCTGACAATAGAGAGAGCTGTTCCCAACATACCAGCGCCAGGTTGGAGTAGCTATTGGCACAGGCAGTGCCCATAGCCACGCCATCCTTCTGAAGATAAAACTCATTTTCAAACACAAAGACATTATTTTCTAAGATAATCTCTAGTAGACTGCAAATAAGTTGAACCTTGACATTTTCATAACATCCGTTCATAGTAAGAAAATCTGTGATCATGTTAATGCCCCATGTATTTGGTATTGATGTAAAAAGTGATTTGATGTCCATAGTAACAAAGGTATATTCACTCTCAATTGTCATTATTCTATTATGTAGCCTTTCTAGGAACATTTTTGTCTCTCAGTATAGTATGACATCCATTTAGTAATGTGTGGAGGTTACCCTCCACAAAAATGGAGAGTGGTTCAGTACACCACCCTGCACCTGAGACTATTGGTCTCATAGGTGGCACTTCAATGTTTTTGTGTATTTTCGGGAGACCATAGATTCTTGGGACAACTGGGTTATTGGTGTTAAAATACTTAAATAAGTGTTCATCTATTAAGTTTGTCATCAGCAGATCAAAAATCAAAAAAGACACCTTTTCCATCATTGCATTAACAGCAAATTTAGTGACACATTGATAAGTATCAGTGTCTTGTAGAAAATTCTCATCTGTCTTAAGTATAACATCTTATCTAGTATTACTATGCCTCCACCCTTATCTGCTTGTTTAATTTCGATGTGCATGTTTTTCAATTCACGTAGAGCAATGCTGTCACAACTAGACAGGTTATGAAAACTATCATGTGTCTTTTCTAATTGCAACTGTCTAAAACTAGTCTCACAGACATTAATAAAAGATTGTATTTTCGGATGAATAGCTGGGACAAAAGTACTTGGTTTATTATATTGTAAAATGTCAACATTGTTGTGTTCCTCTGTGTCAGAAAACATATTTTTTAAGGATAAACTCCTGTCAAGGAGCCTAAGGTCCTTTAACATTCCAACAGGATCAGCCCGTTTGGCAGGGATAAAGGATAAACCTTTATTCAGTAGTCCAATTTGTTCTTTACTTAAAGTTATTGAGGATATGGCAATGGGCAATGGCTACCAACCTCTTTCTTCTAGCAACGCACATTCCCAGGAGTTCCAACATGGTAGCAGACAGACTCAGCAGGTGTATTCTACAACCTCACGAGTAGTCCCTGAATCCGTTGATAGCGGCGGAGATTTTCAACCGCTGGAGTCTTCCTTGCTGCGACCTCTTTGCGTCCCCGACCAACTACAAATGCAGCAACTATTTCTCCCTGATTCCCCCTCCGGGACAGTCACCCAGGGACGCTCTAGTCTACGACTGGCCCTCTGGTCTGCTTTATGCATTTCCACCTCTCCCCCTCATTCCCCAGTTTCTGAAGAAAGCCCGCCAGTTGAAGAGCAAAGTAATCCTCATAGCACCATATTGGCCTCATCAGATTTGGTTTCCCTTCCTTTGGCCTCACCTACTAGATCAACCGTGGATTCTCCATCCAACCCCAGGGTTGATCTCCCATCCACAGAATCTGATTCACCCCAACTTGAACAGCCTGAGGCTCACAGCTTGGCTCCTCCAATTCCTTTGATTGCCAGGCAGAATGATCTTTTTTGCCAGTGCGTGACATTCTTATTGCATCTCAAGTCTTCCACCAGAATTACGTATCTCAGCAAGTGGAAAAGATTTTGGCTGAAAGAAAAACAAGTAGATCCTTTTTCAGCACCAGTGTTGATAGACCGGACTGAAATAGGGTAGACAGATAATTCCAGTACTATCTGCCTGTACCATTAGAGTTCATTTGGCTGCAATATCTAATTTTCATGATGGTGTCCAAGACTCTTCTCTTATGTCACACAAATTATGCAAGACTTTCATAAAAGGCATGAATCATCTAAGACCCCCTTTTAGAGAACCTACTCAACCATGGGACCTGTCATTAGTCCTACAAGCTTTGACAATGCCACCTTTTGAACCAGCTTCTTCTTGCGGCATCAAATATTTGTCATTGAGAACTTTGTTTTTGGTCGCCATTACTTCTGCCAGACGTATCTCTGAGCTTCAAGCCTTATGCATCAAAAGACCATATTTGATTTTTCATAGAGATAGTGTGTCATTGAGAACTAATCCTTTCTGCCAAAGGTGATCTCTCAAATATCCATTAATCAAACCATTAAATTGCCAGTTTTCTTCCCCAGTCATTCAAACAGAGGAGAGTATTGCCTACATACCCTAGATATTCACAGGCAAATTCGCTTCTACTTGAACAGGACTAAGGCTTCTCGTAAATCAGCTATTTTTGGCCTATTCTGGGCCTAGATTTAGGATGTGCTGTTGCTAAGGTCACATTGGCTAAATGGTTAAAAGACTGCGTAATCTTCATTTATAGAAAACATAATATTCCATTACCTGCTACCACAAAGGCTCATATTACAAGGTCGGTGGCAACTTCTGCTGCCTTCCATGCCAGAGCCTGTTTACATGACATTTGTGCAGCTGCAACTTGGGCTACTCCTCATACCGTCATCAGTCATTACAAATTGGATTTGGCCTCCAGGGGAAGAGCATCTTTTGGCTCTATGGTGCTCTGGGATGTCCTTCTATGAGAGCCTCCCAGGAATAAAGGTAGCTGGGACTCTATCCCACATGTAAGGACTGAAAGAGGATTAACAATATCAGATAAAGAATTTATGTCTTACCATAACATTCCATCTGTATTGTTGATCCTCGTTCAGTCATTATGACCCTCCCTCCTTCCCCCTCCTGTGGCTTCTAGTGGATCTCACCATCCGGTTCTGTTGGGTCATTTGACTAGAGTTGCCTCTACCTTCTTTTGACTTGCAAACTCAATCTGAGGTAACAGGAGAGGGGAATTCTGGGTAAGAGTTTTTAGCTCGAGAGTTTGTAGTTGGCGCAAGCTTGGAAGATGGCCAGCTCGGTTCCGAGGTCGGAACCGATACCCACATGTAGTGACTAAACGAGGATCAACAATACAGATGGAACGTTATGGTAAGACATAACTTCTTTTTTGGTACACGTGGTCTAGGGTTCAAGTACAGCTGTGTCTGTCAATGAAAATGCATGTATGTGGCCATCAGTATTATAAAGTGTGATGTGGCCATCAGTATTATAAAGTGTGATATGTATATCTGTCTCGTCACCTATTTATCCACCCAAGCAGTACAGTTGGAATGTCTGCATCTATAAAATAGAGAGCAAAGGTCTACAGATAGGACCACTCTCACCTACTGCTAGTACAATACTATAAAGTGCAGAGAATGTCAGATGATGCAGTAGCCTGCATTTCCAGAGGCTGTTGAAGTGTGTACTGAAATTGTGGCCCAGTAATGTCACACTACAGCCCACAATGTTTTGCTGGTGATATCACCAACAACCACAGCTGCACAAGTAACATACATATATGGAGATTGAGAAAGACGCAAGGAGTGTCAGCATGCACTCAGTAGGGGACTACCATGACATAACACATGACATCATGGTTAATGTACACCTACCTTTTTTCTAAGAGACATACAAAATTTTTGCCTTGCATTGTGTTACTGATTCCATTGGCTGACACTCACCTGACACACATGCCGTGCTTCCCAGTGTGGTGGGTACTCTCAATTTGGCTCTGCCTATACAAGTCTGCCACACGTCCCACACTTACTCTTAAAGCCTGTTGTCCTACAAAGTGTTCACCCTTTCTGCCTAAGCCTATTGCCTGCTGCATCACCTTCAGCTTCAGCCTGTAGCAGACACGTTTGTATGTAAATAGTAGCTGCTGCAGACATTCTCTGTGCCATGATGTAGTATCTGTCCCCCACTATTTTCCAACCCATCATATGAGAAAGGGGTTGTAGTCTACATTGAGGCCTTATATCTTGTTCAGTGGTGCATGGGATTGGCTGCTTATACTGCAGATCAGCTGTGTTGGCTGCAGTTAACATTTCAGAAGCACAGATTGGTTCAGAGGCAATCCCTTGCTAATAGAGAACCATGTTAAAAAGGCACACAACTAACTAGGGGAAACATTGTGTATGAGGGTTACTTTGCAGGGTGAACTAATTGGCACCACATTTATATCTCTATACTGTACTCCATCAGGGTATGTAACCATTTTGTTTCCAACATCATGCATATGTTTCAATATACTTAAGGAGAATGGGGATTACAGCAGTAAGCCTTGCTTGGATCTGTACTGATGACGTCATTGATCTGCACGTGTTACACCAGAGGAACAAGAGTACAGTACAGGTAGAATGCTCTTTGTTAATTAGGTATACCACTCTCCTGGAAATTTCCCGTTGATAGAGGTGGTAATACTACTCTGCTATTTGTATGACACTGCTGGTTTTAAATTTTATAAGGGGGATTTACACCTACAGGCCACAAGTTAATGGACTGCTGTGTTGGTTGTGTGATCATGCAACAGTATCTGTCATGGCACAACAGGAGTAGATGCCTACTGCCACTGTCCTACTCACATCCACACCCTTATTATGTTTGCATGGTCTTGGAATATGAGATGTGTAGCCAAGCAGTGACTTACTGGTAGCCATCTGTTATTGCTGTATCTCTACGTACTGTAATCCCATGTATGTATAGGGGTTGGGAGGGTTGCCTAAAAGTTAAGGTGTTTGCCTTACAGACCCAAGGTGCAGGGTTTGAGTCTCACAAGGGATAATTGGCTAAGCTTAAAATGGCTCACAAGGGCAGTTAGCTTAGTACTAATCTATGAACCTATGTGATCTTGATATGTTTTCCCATTTTGTTGTCTTTCAGGAAATATGTATCCCAACACTAGGGCCCCTTTTACAGAGATAGAGAACGACATTATCCTGGACGCCTTGCATCAGTGCCAAATACTCCTGCTGTCCAGGGAGAGGACAAACAGGGAAGAGCGGGCAGCACTGTGGGCTGACCTGGTTCGCAGTGTCAGTGCTGTTGATCAGCAGAGCAGTACGTATGAGCAGGTGTGATACTGTGCCACTATGATCAACACCACACGCAGAAGAGCAGCAGATGTGGCCAGGGACTTTGGTGTCACTGGTGGTAGGCCTGCAGCGAAACAGCTATTGTCAGCCACTAAGGAATTCCTGGCAGACCTAGGAACACAGGACAGCTCCTAGGCATCCATGACACTGTATGTTATGGATGTGGGTGCTACCCTTTCCATGCAAGAGGAGCATCCAGCTGTGCTTAGGTTCATAGTTTCATAGGTTGGTACTAGGCTATCGGCCCTAGGGCCTATACAAGCCTAGCCATAACAATTCCCTGGATATTTCTTCCCATGATATTTACTTCCCTGGACCCCCAAGAAAAAACACGGCACACCAAACTGACGGAATCCTGAGTATCAGATGGGAGCAGTCAACAGTATCACCAACCAGCAGCAAAAAGTTGCAAAACGAGTGCAAATTCTTGAACGCAGGTTTATTAGCAAAATAAAAAGCGTTTTCGCTGCACTCAAAACAAAGCAGCTTCTTCAGAAACACAATAAAAAGCGCCAACTTTAGCATTTAAAAACTCTTAAAGAGGTGTGTCAGCAGACATCACTTCCTGTAACAGCGCTAAAAAATAGCGCTAAAAAATATGTATATCAAATAGTCTGCATGTATCTTAAATCCAGAAACAGTCCACATTATACTAAATATATATATATATATGAGAATAAATATATATGAAAATATAAAAGTAAAAATACACTATTTATATACATTATAAGAACATATTTAAAATTAATATTAGGTACTCATTAGGAACCATACGACAAGTTTTCTCAAGTTTACACACCGTTTCTCTTCTGAAGAGATTGACTACTTAGACGTCAATCTTAGTAAGGATAATAGTGTTGGGATGTACTTGTCGAAGGTATTTAGAAAACCCACCTATTGCAATTCTCTTCTACATTTTACCAGTTTGCATCCCTTTAAACAGAAGAGAGCAATAATAAAAGGTCAATTGGTTAGAGCTGTTCGGATGTGTAATACAGCTCTTTTTTTCAATCAGGAATGTACCTTTCTTAGAAGTCAATTTAGTAATAGAGGTTATCCAGACATTTTGATAGATGAGACTATTGTAGAAATTGAGTATAAAAGGTCTATTGGTTTTTATAAACCTTTATTGAAAGAATTCAATGAGTTGACGACTTGTAATATAGAGTCGGTTGATAAGTCTTACCCGGAGAGTGGACAGGGAATTCTGCTATCTGATTTGACACAAATAGGCAAGCTTAGACAAAATAAAGGGATTTTTTTCTACTAGTTTCATTACAACTTTTAGTAATGATTCTAGTAAAATATGCAATATTATATCTAAAAACTGGCAATTCATTAGGAATGACATCCTTCTTTTTGAAAGGCTGGGACCTTTTTCTAGAGTAGTCTTCAGGAAAGGCAAGAATTTGAAAGAACTTTTGCAAACCAAATCAAATACTAACCAATTTTATAGATGTAAAGGGTCCACAATATGTGGGGCCTGTAATTGGTGTAACTTTGTTAAAGTGGGTCTTTCCTTTCATATTAATGAAGTAAAATATGGGATTCACCATACAATTAACTGTGATACTAAATCAGTAGTTTATGGAGCGTTCTGTAATGTTTGTCCTGCTTTCTATATTGGCAAGATGGACAGCAAGTTCCGTCAACGCATTTATGAACATGTTTATGCCATCAGGACTAATAAACAGGACAACGCACTAGCTAAACATGTGCTTAATTTCCCAAACCATAAGTTCTCCTTCATGGGAATAGATCATATTCCCATGAGTATTAGAGGAGGACCACTCTCCCTTTTGTTAGAATTATGTGAACTGGAATGGCAAATTAAGCTTAATGCCTTCCATAGCCCTGGATTAAATGATAATTGTAATATTTCAGTGGTTTTAAAAATGAGAAGTTATATTAAATAATATATTTATATATACTCTTATTTCATATTTAGTGAAATCTATGCATTTTTCATATATTTCCTCTGGTAGGTTTAGGATTTGATTTGTGAGTACCTAATATTAATTTTAAATATGTTCTTATAATGTATATAAATATTGTGTATTTTTACTTTTATATTTTCATATATATTTATTCTCATATATATATATTTAGTATAATGTGGACTGTTTCTGGATTTAAGATACATGCAGACTATTTGATATACATATTTTTTAGCGCTATTTTTTAGCGCTGTTACAGGAAGGGATGTCTGCTGACACACCTCCTTAAGAGTTTTTAAATGCTAAAGTTGGCGCTTTTTATTGTGTTTCTGAAGAAGCTGCTTTGTTTTGAGTGCAGCGAAAACGCTTTTTATTTTGCTAATAAACCTGCATTCAAGAATTTGTATTCGTTTTGCAACTTTTTGCTGCTGGTTGGTGATACTGTTGACTTCCCTGGACCCCTGTCTAGCAGAGCAACTGACATGATCCCCGGGCCCGGGGTGAATTTCCTATCTCCCATCCAATCGTCAAGGTTCCTTTTGAAAAGGGCCAAGGAGGCACTCTGCTTGACATGTATGGACAGTCTGTTCCAGAGTATGGGGAGTGTCTGGGTCAGGAATCTATCCCTCCAGCATGTTTTGTTCATTGTGATGACAAGGTTGAGATCCCTGGAACGTGTGGCTTTGAGGGATTGGGATTTTTTTAAGTGGAGCATGTCCAGCAGCTCAGGGTTTGACATGACCTTGTATGTTAAGCAGAGATCACCTCTGAGTAGACTATATGCCACAGAGTATAGCTGGAGTTTTTTTAGACAGTCAGTATAGGGCATCTGCTTTAGGCCTGTGATTCTTTTAGTGAGGTATTTCTGCGGCCTTTCCAGCTGTTGCAGATGTCTTGCAAGGTACATACCAAATGGAGCGTTGTACTCTATAATGGATCTAATGAGGGATGAGTACAGTGGGACAATGACATCCTCTTTTCTGGATGAAAAGCCCTTAGCGATGAGGTGTGCCACATAGAAGGATTCCCTGACTGTTGTGGTGATGTGGTTATCAAAGGTGAGACCACTGTCCACCTGTGTCGATAAGTCTCTTATCAGACTTTCGGTGTCTAGTGTACTGCCACCTATGTGGTAATTCATGGGTACATGTTTTTTCCCAAAGGGGATAACTGTACATTTCTTGGCATTAAGCTTGTGCCCATGGCTCTGGCACCAAACCTCTGTTTCTGTAAGGCCCTTTTGTAGACTATCCACATCATTTGGGGATTCGATAAGGGCTCCCAGTTTGCAGTCACCTGTGAACTTTGTTAGCCAGAGTCCCTTAGTGTTGGCTTGTACTTCAGAGAAGTAGATGCCAAACAAGTGTGGTCCCAGGAATGAACCCTGAGGTACTCCACTTGTCTGGAATTGGATATGGAGTCTGCTACTTTTACAGTCTGGGTTCTGTCAGTAAGCCAGTTGGCATCCCATCGAGTGACATAGGGATTTATGCCCAGCTTAGTAAGTTTATCTATGGTTCCAGAGTGGGGGATGGTGTCAAAGGCCTTGACGAGGTCCAGATAGGCTGTGTGGACCGCTTTACCCTCGTCCACAGCTCTGGAGACTGATTTGAAGACATCAGTCAGGTTCAGAAGACAAGATCGGCCCTTCACAAACTCAAACTGGGTGGGGTCCAGTGTTTGAAGGTTGCCAATGTCTTTGTTTATAAGTTCCATGATAATGCGTTCCATGCCATTGCAGATCAGGCTCGTCAGACTGATAGGACGGTAGTTCCCGGGATCCAAGGTGGATCCTCCCTTGTGAGTGGGATAACTGTAGATGTGCGTCACTCGGTGGGCACGAAGCCTGAGGTGAGGCTATGATTAAACATGACACTTAGGTGAGGTGCCAGCTCATTTTGTAGTTCATGTAGTACACAGCTCGGGATGTCATCTGGTCCCATGGATGCTGTATTCTTAGCTTTGGAGAGTGCAGTATCTACCTGTATGGCCATGATTACCGGAATTTGGCAATCTTTTGGTATTGAGATGGGCACTTTAGGGGGTGAGAGGGGAGTGACATTGGCACTAAATCGATCTGCCAGGATATTGGCAATATCCTTAGGATCAGTATATTTAATGCCATTCTGTTGTAGCTCAGAGCATATCTGAGCATTGCCATTTAGATTTTTGACATAACTATAGAATGCCTTGTGGTTGTCTTTGCAATCTTTGGCAATTTTATTTTCATAACTAGCTTTGGAGGATTTTATGAGGGATTTGAGCTTCTTACTGAGGCTGGTAAGGGAGGTTTTTGTATCCTGGGATTTTCCTCTTTTCTACAACAGTTTCTTCAGTTGTATAGTTTGTTTATGGCAGGGGACCACCAGATTGGCTTCCTTTTTGTGGAGGAGAGCATCTTGGTTCTATTTGGGATGGCACGATTCATGCACAAGTGGATCTGCTCGTACATTGCCCTAGTGTAGGATTCAGCAGTCGAACTTTCAGCTCTCGTCTGCATGGGTGTCATGATGTTTGTCACTTCTGACTTGAGTAGCATGAAGTTGGCTTTGGAGAAGTTTTTGTTATGGAGGTTTCCTTACTGGGTGGTGGGATGTGGATGTCAGGGGTGATTTGCTTATGGTCAGACCTGACCAATGAGGGGGGTGACCACTGGTGTGGAGCATCTACCTCCCATGTTGGTAATGACCAGGTTCAGGATATTGGAGCCCCTGGTGGGACAATGGATTAGTTGATCCAGGGCATTAGAGTTTATGAATTCCAAGAACCGTTGGGAAAAGGTGTTGGTACATGAGTAGTTTTCCCAGTTAATGGTAGGGTAGTTGAAATCACCCAGTATTAGGGTGCTTGGTTGTATCTTAATATTTTCCAGTATATTTAGAAAGGTGTAGTGAAAATCTTGGGGCATGGTGGGGGATCTGTAGCAAGCTACAATTTGGATTGCAGTCTTACCTAGTGTTAGTTGCACCTGGAGAATTTCAGATGCATTGTGTTGGGCAACTAGCCTGGAGGTGTGAATATCCTTGGTGAATATGGACACTCCTCCACCTTTAGTGTTTCGGTCTTGGTTTGGTGCCAAAAAGTATTGTAAGAGTTGTAGCCTGGTATTACAAGGATGCTCTCTGATGCCTTGAACCAGGTCTCAGTTACTGCATAGACATTGATATTCTCCATTTTTAGGAGTGCTTCGAGAGAGTCCATTTTGAGGTTTAGGCTTCTAGCATTGAGTAGCATTACCTTCAGATTTTGCATTCTTGTATCTGTTACGGTGGTGGTTTTGTCCTTTGAACCTTTCCTAAAAAAGGCACTATAGGGGTGGCAAGAGCTTTAGCCAGTAACCTGAATCCCAGGGGTGACAGATGCAGACCATCTCTGGCAAAGCATCATGGTTTGTCGATCATGTCGTCCCAGTCAGACAGGTACTGGATCCCCTTTGAATGACACCAGAAGCTTAGCTAATTGTTGGTCAGTCATTTTGTCCTTCTACTGTGGTATCATTCTGGGCATGGGCAGGATGCTACTCAAGGCGAGGGTCATACCTGCCTGGGCCACGTGATCTGAGAGCTCTTCCAGGTCTCTTTTCATGTAGTCCAGGGAGGTACGTCTCACGTCATTCACTCCAGCATGGGCAATGACAGTCATATTTGTACTTGTTGTGAAGTGACTTGAGTGCATGCATTATGTGGTGGATCCAGGCACCCGACTGTAATTTTCTCCTTGTTCAGCCTGATGAGTGGGTCATCAGTGTGCCTGACTATAGAGTCACCTATGACTAAAGTGTTGGGTACATTGTCTTGCCTTAGGGGCTGTTGTTGGGTGGCACACTGGTGTTGTGAGCTATGTGTCATTTTGGTTGTGGCTGGTGTTTGATTGTGTTTCAGCTTCGGAGGTCCTTGTTGCTTGGGCAGGTTAATGTTAAGGGCCTCTGCATATATGGGTTTAGTGTTGCTATGTGTGGGTGTTGATGGTGTTGGTTTTGAAGGGCTATGTGTTGCTTGAGGTGTAGTGCAGGTGTTAACCTTCTCCTCTTGACTGTCTAGCACAATCTTGGCTGGAGAGAGCTTTGCTTCCAGTTTGGCTATGTAAGTGCATCTCTCGCAGGTTGTAGTGTTGGGTGGTAGGAGGACAGGGTCGTCTGTGTACATGAGGCAGTTGCTGCATTGCCCCACTATGCCCAGATTCACCAAGTGGACAGGAGAAATCACCGGAAGCTGACCCTTGGACATGCCTGTTTAGGTGCTTTTTTGTGAAGTACAAGAGCTGTTTTCCCTCATCTTTGCAAGGTACTTTGCAATTATAGGCTGTTAGTGCCTGCGATTAATTTCTCCTTATTAACAAGGAGAGTTGAGCACTTGTATCAGTTTAAGGCTTCCTAGTGCTTTCCAGCAGGTTCTAGAGCAAGTGCTAGTCACAGGGGTTCAGATTTTAGTGCTACTACTGAGAAACCAGCTAGTTCTAAGGGAGAATTTGAAGAGCAGACTTTCTGGCACCTGGAATAGTTTAACCGTAGCCCGGCGGTGCTGAGCGGTGTGAAAAATGCACAAACACACATTTTTAAGCCAGAAAGTTGAAAGAGATAGAAATCAGCCTAAAATGGCTAAAATTACAATTTCAGAGCTGAAAATCACTCCTCTAGTGTTAGATAGGCAGTACAATGCTCACCACTCCCACTGGTAAGCAGTAGGACTTCCCTCTACCACAGCAAGGTGTGGATAGCTCTGAACACAGAAAATAAAGTCCTGAAACCAGCAATGCCTGGGATCTGGACTATACTAGCTAGGAAGGGTGGGAAACAAGCAAACAAGATAGTTTTTTTTTTGGTTAAAACAGGCTAAACCATGCAATAATACACTAAATAAACACAGAAAAGGCTAACGCACTTCAGTGTTGTAGCCCAATAAATACAACTAAAACTCTACAAAATTAGCAATTTAAAACTTTTTTAAATGAAGCAAGGCAAGTGCACAACTAAAAAACAATTTAAGAGGTTATAATACAGTAGAATAAGTAGCTAGTCCACATATACAGAAAAGTCTATATATACAGAAAAGCAGCTAAAACACACTAAAACAATTCAGATGCAGTGCAACCTAGAGCACTTGAGGTGTAGCAATATTAAGGCACGTACAGTTTTAATAAATGCACTAAAATATACTCTATATTTCCAAAATGTTTGAGAAGCATAGTCAGAATACAAGGATGTTCAGACAATTTTTTTAAGAAAGGGAGAAAGGAAGAACAGAAGGAAAGAAACTAAGTGGGTTGGCCTTCTCAGTTGTTCTCTCTGTATTAGGTAGAATGAGCTAATGACATTAGACTGGGAGGAGTATCCAAGATCAAATTTAGAGTAGGGGCAGGCAACTGCAAGATCAACAGGTTTAAAGACAAGATGCCAATAGGGAGTGTGGGTGGAGAGAAAACACTACGGAAATGTTTATCACAAGTGAGCCAATAGCTATGAAATACAATACAAGTATGCAGTATATAATAAAACTGCTATAAATATCTAAAATAAGCAGTAACTACTACAAATAAGCAAAACAAAAAGCTACTTATTGCTGTATATCACAGATCAGCTGCTTCTCCTCAGATAGCTCTGTGTGTAATGGCTGAAACACTCAAGTTAACTTGAAACCTGAAACAGCTTTAAATGCTCAAAAGACCAGTGAGGTGCTTTCTCCAAGTCATAGCCCTGGCAACCCAACGAGACAATGACCATAAACACTAAACTCTCACTGAAGTGGGGGATGGTCTTTGCTAACTAAGATGGCCTGGACAATGAGTTCAGAAAACAGCCTCTAACAAACATCTAGGCCCACAACACAATCAGGAATATGGAGAATATTACAGCTACTACCTAAACTATTTTAGGCAGAACACACTGCAGAAATGTTTATCACAATCTTTATCTGTTTAAAAACTTTCATAGCTTGTTGTCTTAGGCTATTGTATAAACTGAAACATTTACTCTGTGTAATTATCTCTTGGCTAGTGGGGGCTGGTTCTTTTGTGTTCTTGTAAAAAAAAAAAAAAAAAAAAAAAAAGTTGTTGTTCTGGTCTTTGGTGCAGGCTGGAGAAGTTGTTTGACCGCAACTGAGCTACAAAATATAAGTATCTTTTGATTATTTTAACAGATTACTGTTTTTATAATTTAATATATATAAAGCACTTTGTCTATTCAGAATCTTCAGAAATCTTTATCTGTTTATAAACTTTCATAGCTTGTTGTCTTAGGCTATTGTATAAACTGAAACATTTACTCTGTGTAATTATCTCTTGGCTAGTGGGGGCTGGTTCTTTTGTGTTCTTGTAAAAAAAAAAAAAAAAGTTGTTGTTCTGGTCTTTGGTGCAGGCTGGAGAAGTTGTTTGACCGCAACTGAGCTACAAAATATAAGTATCTTTTGATTATTTTAACAGATTACTGTTTTTATAATTTAATATATATAAAGCACTTTGTCTATTCAGAATCTTCAGAAATCTTTATCTGTTTAAAAACTTTCAGAATCTGTAGTGCTTGTTGTCTTGCCCCAATACTTGGTGGCTTTGCAGTTGCCCGCCCCTACTGTGACACACCTCCCAGTCTAGTGTCATTAGCTCATTCTTCTTAATACAGAGAGAACATTTGATAAGGCCTTCTGTTCCTCCTTTTTACCTTTTCAAAAAGTAAAACAAAACTTTTTTTTTCTTTTTCGCCTGAACCTTCTTGTGTTCTGACTGTCCTTCTCAAACATATTGGAAATATACAGTATATTTCAGAGCATTTGTTATAACTGTATTTGCTATAACTGATTTAAGTATTTTTTTCTGGCTTTTTGAATATTTACTACTTAGCGACTGCATCTTAGCCTGTTTATACAGCTCTGCATTCTATTTAAACTGTTTTTGTGTTGATTAACTGTTTTGCACTCTTAAAAAGTTATTTGTTGCTTAATTTTACCTGTAGACTAACACACTCAAGTGTGGTAGCCACTTAAAAGCATTTATAGCATTTACTGTCTGTTTTTTTCCTTGTCTCTGTAAAAAAAAAAAAAAAATCTCTTGTTTTCCCACCTTACTGAACTAGAGTAGTCCAGTTTCAGAGTTGCTGATCCCTGGGCTTTGTTTTTAGTTCCTGTTACTGATCCATTGCCTTATTAGGAAGGAGGGAAGTTTCTTTGCTTACCAGTGGGAGTGGGAAGCACTGAGCAACCTTTTTGTCCGAATTGGTGAAGTTTCAGCCAGAAACTAGTAGTCTATTGGTCGTTTTGGGCCAGTTCCTAGCTCCTTTCAGCCCCCTGCTATAAAACACGCTAAACACGTGTTTTCCAGCTTGTACCAACTCTGCACAGATCCTCGTGGTGGCCTGCAGAGTGATCCAAGCAGCAGAGAGCTGAAAGAGTGACTTTCTACCAGATATAAGTATTTTTTGTGGCTTTCCCACTGTTATTAAGCTAGCGACTGCATTTCGCCTGTTTTACTGCTACTTTAAGTGATTTCTGCATTTTACACTGTTTATTGCACTTTAAGTTACTAATTGTTGCAAATTGTTTCTGTAGGCTACACACTAAAGTGCTAGCCGATTTACAGCATTTATAGCATTTACTGTCTGTTTTTTCCTTATCTCTGTAATAAAACAAAAAATCTCTTGTTTTCCCACTTTACTGAACTAGAGTAGTCCAGTTTCAGAGTTGCTGATCCCTGGGCTTTGTTTTTAGTTCCTGTTACTGATCCATTGCCTTATTAGGAAGGAGGGAAGTTTCTTTGCTTACCAGTGGGAGTGGGAAGCACTGAGCGGCCTTTTTGTCCGATTTGGTGAAGTTTCTGCCAGAAACTAGTAGTCCATTGGTCGTTTGGGCCAATTCCTAGCTCCCTTCAGCCCCCTGCTATAAAACACGCTAAACTGTACTGCTGATCTAACCAACATATCCTATAACTGAAAAGTTCATCTCTACTTGATTCCCAAGTAGACTATTCTCTATCTGTAAAGCCTAGCACTTACTCCTACAGTACTTGCACCTTGATAAAGCACTCTTATTATAGATAGTACCCCACCAGCCTAAAACCCACTTCCCCGGAGTCCTTTGAAAGTTCTTTATCTACTACTTCTAGTATGTCGAGGGATCAGTTGCTAGTGTCCTCTCCAGCTCAACTGGTGAACCTGGGAATATTGAGGCAATGTTACAATTGCCTCATGTACACAGACAATCCTCTCCTTCTCCCACAAAACACAAATACATGCGAGAGATGCAACTATACGGCCAAACTGGAGGCTGAGCTCTCTCAACATAGGACTGGCAAGACCAGACAGGAGGAGAAGGCAACCACACACAATACATACCCAGTCACACATGGTACCATCACAACTTCAAATCATACACATACTCACACAAAGACATACTGAGGCTCTGATCAAAATTTACCAAAACAGCAGAGGCCACCAAAGCAGACACCCAAACAACTACCACCTCACGACCCAACACATGCAACACATAGACCACACAGTCAGAGTGTCAAACAGTCACAGCCCTTAAGGCCAAATAAAATGCCAGACACACTTGTCATTGGTGATTCCATAGTCAGACACACTGACGTCCCGCCGACCAGACTGAGTAAGGAGAAGGTCACAGTAAGCTGCCTGTCGGGCGCTAGAATCTGCCACATAACGCAAGCACTCAGGTCTCTCAACAGCAGGTACAAGTATGACTCAGTCATTGTCCACGCTGGTGTCAACGACCTGAGACGTACCTCCTGGACTACATGAAAAGGGACGCCGAGGAGCTCTCTGATTATGTAGCCCAGGCAGGTATGACCCTGACCTTGAGCAGTATCCTACCTTCACCTAGAATGATGCCACAATACAGTGATAAGATGATCAGCTTTAATAATTGGCTTAAATTCTGGTGTCATTCAAAGGGGATCCAATGTCTGTCTGCCTGGGATGACATGCTGGACAAGCCACTCTGCTTCGCAAGGGACGGCTTGCACCTGTCACCCCTGGGCTTCCGGATATTGGCAAAGGCTCTTGCCACCCCCATAGTGCCTTTTTAGGCAAGGCTCAAATTCTAAACCTACCACCCTAGAACACCAAAAGGAAAAAAACTAAGGGTAATGCTGCTCAATGCCAGAAGTCTCAATCTCAAGATGCACGCACTCGAGGCCCTTCTCAAAATGGAGAACATCGATGTCTGTGCTGTGACAGAAACCTGGTTCAAGGCTCCTGTGAGCACCCCAGCACTAACAGGTTTCACCTCATATCATGCCGGCCCCAAAATCCGGACAACACCAAGAAAGGAGGGGGGGTGTCCATATTCATAAAGGACACCCACGCCTCAAGGTTGGTGGCAACGCACGATGCATCGGAGACCATCCAGGTGCAATTAACCATAGGCAAGACTGCTCTGAAATTTGTAGCATGTTACAGGCCACCCTCTCAAACTCAGGAACCTCACATGGCCTTCCTGAAAACATTGGAGGGGATAAATGTATCTCCAAACACCATCATACTAGGTGACTTCAACTACCCTAATATAGACTGGGAACACTACTCAAGCCTGAACACTCTAACCCAAAGATTCCTGGAGTTCATAAACTCAAATGCCGTGGAACAACTAGTCACCATCCCCACAAGAGGTGAAAACATACTTGATCTCATCATCACGAACATGGGATCAAAATGTTCAACACCGGAAGTATACCCCTCACTGGTGAGATCAGATCATAAACTAATCTCGCTGGAGGTCCTCATCCCGCCCCACCTGAAACAAAAAAGACCACAGTGAAAAACTTCTCAAAAGCCGATTTCACACTTCTAAAACTAGTGTGGTCTCCTTTAAGGCCCCTGAGCCAGTGGTAAACATTACTCAAACCGCTGAATCACTTACAAATGCCTTCTACCAGCACCTACAGGACTGCATGGATCAGGCAATCCCAAACAAAACTAAGACTCTCTGTACCAAAGGCAAGCGTCCAGTCTGGTGGACCCCAGCCATAAACAAGCTCTACAACAAAAGGAGGAAGCTACTACAAGATAGAGCAAAATCCTTGAAAGGTAAGACACCTTTGATCATTATAAGTAAAAACTAAGAGCTCTCATAAAATCATCAAAGGCAAATTTTGAGAGAAAAATCGCCAAGGACTCTAAAGACAATCATAAGGCCTTCTTTAGCTATGTTAGAAACCTAGGAGGAAACTCCCAGATATGCTCAGAATTAGTTCAAATGATGTGAAAATTACTGAACCTACACACATTGCTAACATACTGGCTGACAGGTTCAGTGCAAA
This sequence comes from Protopterus annectens, assembly GCF_019279795.1. Classification (NCBI taxonomy): domain Eukaryota; kingdom Metazoa; phylum Chordata; order Ceratodontiformes; family Protopteridae; genus Protopterus; species Protopterus annectens. Next base: position 114,995,386 of record NC_056726.1, on the reverse strand, counting down.
CTTCTCCCCTCCCAAAAGGAGAGATATCTATTCCAGAGGATTGTAGCCCCCAAACATCTCCAATGCCCAGGTGAGAACTGCCCTCACTAAGGCAAAAACACAGCATCCATGGGACCGGATGGTGTCCCCGGCTGTGTGCTTCATGAACTCAACGAGGAATTAAACCCACAGTTAGGACAGCTGTTTAATCTTAGCCTCACCTCAGGATACGCACCCAAGAGTGGCGCCTGGCGACTGTGGTCCCACTTCATAAGGCGGTGCCTCCACAGACCCTGGAAATTACCGCCCATTAGCTTGACAAGCCTTATCTGCAAAGCCATGGAGAGGATCATAATGGAACTCATAAATAAAGACATAGGAACTTGCAGACTTTGGATCCAACCCAGTTTGGCTTTGTCAAAGGCAGATCCTGCCTCTTAAACTTGGTTGACATTTTGAGACAGTCACCAAGGCCATTGATGAGGAAAGGCAGTCCATACAGCCTACCTCGACCTGGCAAAGGCCTTGACACAATACCCCACTCAGGTATCATCGAAAAACTCATCAGCTTGAATGTAAACCCATACATCACAAGATGGGTTGCAAACTGGCTAGCGACAGAACCCACAGGGTCAGAGTTGCTGGAGCCATGTCAGACTCAAAGCCTGTCGCAAGTGGTGTCCCACAGGGCTCAGTCCTGGGTCCACTCTTGTTCGGCATCTACTTTTCTGAAGTACTAGAAAACACAGGAGGGTTATGGCTGACAAAGTTTGCAGATGACTGCAAACTGGGCCATAGTCGAAAACACATCTGACACAGATATCCTCCAGAAGGGCCTCACAGAAACGGATAACTGGTGCCAGAGCCGAGGCCTGAAGTTAAACGCCAAAAAATGGATAGTCATACCCTTCAGGAAAAACAAGGTTACCCCTAGCTACCATATAGGTGACAATCCACTGAGCACAGAAAAGTCATCAGGATCTGGGGACCCAAGTTGACAGTAGTCTTTCGCTTGACACTCATGTTGCTAAAGTAGTTAGGAAAACCTTCTATATCGCCCACCTGATCATGAAGGGATTCACATCTAGATCAAGGAGGTCATCGTCCCCTGTACTCATCACTCATTAGACCTATGATTGAGTACAATGCCCGTTCGAATGTATCTGACCAGACACCTGATGCAGCTTGAAAGGCCCCAAAAGTTCCTCACCAAAAGGATAAAGGGTCTCAAAAATATGTCTTATGCTGCCCGACTGAAAGAACTCCAGCTTTATTCAGTCTCATACCGCTTGCTCAGAGGTGACCTGTGCCTGACATATAAGGCCATGTCAAACCCAGATTTGATGAATATGCTTCACCTCAAAAATCTAGATCCCTCAGAACCACAAGGGCGGAGATTTAAACCTTGACACGGTTATAAATAGAACGTGCTGGAGGGACAGATTCATCACCCAGAGACTCCCTATGCTGTGGAACAAAATCCCGGTACATGTGAGGCAGAGCACCTCGCTGGCCTTGTTCAAGAGGAATCTTGACCAATGGATGGGAGATCGCAGATATACCCCAGGGATTACTTCAGTGTCACTGCTTGACAGAGGCACAGAAAAATGATAGGCATAGTTTTTATTCAAACTAAAGGGGTGGCGAAAGCCACATAACTATGGGCTAGGCTTATAAATGCCCTTGGGCAGATAGCCTAGTATGAACCTATGAACCTATGAACAAGCACAATCAGGAAAATGGACGATACTACAGCTGCCACCTAAACTATTTTAGGCAGAAAACACTATAGAAATGTTTATCACAAGTGAGCCAATAGCTATGATATACAGTACAAATATGCAGTATACAATAAAATTGCTGTAAATGTCTAAAATAAGCAATAACTACTACAAATAAGCAAAAAAAAAAAAAAAACAGGCTACTTATTGCTATATATCACAGATCAGCTGCTCCTCCTCAGATAGCTCTGTGTGTAATCAAATAAATAGCTCCTGCAAGGCTCGAACCCTGGACCGTGCACACCATAGACAGTGATTTACCACTAGCAATCCAGGTATGCTTAGTTAAATCAGCATTTTAATACTGTAGCATTCATTGTGTCAGGGTGTACTTAGTTTTATGTAGGTGTCAGGTATTTTTATGGGGGGAGAGGTTAGTTACAGTTTCAATCTCATGCTCAGATTGTGAGCAACATACCAGTTAATGTAGTATGTACTGTAAATGTGAGATACTTTGACGTATGAGCCTGTTATTGTGCAACATGGGCTGCTGTTTACATTACTTCTCCCTCAGATTTTCACAGGACCATCAGGAATCAGACATGGCCGTGCTCCTGCTCCTGGTAAGCAGAGTACTGTTGTGTTAACAGATGCAGATTTAGTGCATTGTATTCGCTAAAGTGTCATCCCAGGCCTGCCACCTGGATTGATGTACTTGTCTGTATGATCGTGAACCTCACAGATTTTTTCCAGTGGAACATGGTTTGGAGTCATACCTATGCCTTGTAGTTGTGATCACACTGATAGATTTACAGTATTTGCAGGACATTACAGATTGCCATGTGTCAACTGTGCAGAGTTTTGACACATGTCAATAGTTTACATCATTGTTGCTCATGAGATTCTTGATTAAAGAGCTTATTCTTTACCAGTAATTACAGACGTTTCTTAGAAAATAATGTCCTCAGGCCCTGTTAAATGAGATTGGGGGTTAAATGAGTCTGTAATACTGGCAGCATTGTGTACAGCTTAACATATATTGCAAGATAGTACTGCAGAGCATAATAGTGCGTGTATTAATGTACCACTTTTCCCTTTTTATCACAGGCGACCAGAGGGGTTGCTCTCTGTCCCCTTCACAACCTGATGTCAATGTCTATTCAGACTCTGATGATGATGATAATGATGGTGGCCAAAGTGAGGCACAGATGGGAGTTTCTAAGACTAAATCTGTCACAGAGGTTGACATCGTTCTTCTGCCCTCATTATTACTGTACACCGTCAGAATGCCTACACATACCCAGTCTTCTGAGGCCACAGATATTGGACAGTCAGAGGGTGGGGATATTGAACAGGAAAGTGTGGCTACTATGGCTGCAGTGCTTGTTGATACAAGCCATAGGCAAAGAGAAGGTGAGGTTTCACACAGGCGGATTGATAGGGGTTCTCATAGGAGGCCTGCTGTCCTTCCACCACCTGTTTCAGGTGTCCCGTCACATGTCACTCGGCGTATGTTTAGAGCCATCATGGAGGCACAGGCATGTTCCAAAAAGACCTCCAGATGAATGCTTAGGGTTATGGATGCTGCACAGTCTGACATGTGTGACTGCCTCCACCGCGTTGCTGATACTCTGGATTGGTTGACCGACACGGTTGAAAGATACTGGTCTGAGAGAAATTGCAGAATATCTGTCTTGGAATGGTTATTGTCTGTGATGGAACATGTGGTTGGAGGTGAGCATTGGACCCGTGGACATAGGTCAGCAACTACATCTGCTGAGAGTCCACATGGCCATGCTCAGTCACGCTGCTGTAGTAGCAGTACATCCAGCACCCCAGAGGCGAGTGTGCTGTCCACACCAAGATGTGGCAGGCCATGGGCTTGTGGTCCTGGGCATTCCCATAGAGGACATGGTCCCAGCAGACAGCAGTCACCCTCAGGTAGTAACGCCGCTTCTGACTTTGGTCTTGGAGGTGCCAGTGCAACTCCTGGCAGAGCTAGTTCTCATGTTTGGGGGCGGAGAGGATGAACTGTCAGCTCAACCATGCACGCCTCAAAGCTGTCCAACATACATTCACATAGGGCTAGCACTCAGCTTGACTGTGTTCACGCAGACACACACAAGCACCACTGTCACAGTCTGGTCACCTGCAGACACACAAGGCACATTCCATGGTCCATCTTGCCTGCTTCCATTCCTGACTCACACACATGCTTGCCAACTTATTGGGTCAGCCTAGGCCTCCTACACCACCACACAACACCCTGTGCAAGTGATGATACCTGTGCCCACATCCCTGTCATCCTTGTCAATCGATGCAGGAAAATGAAGCTATGTGCGTGATGCACAGGGTGACTACCTAAATTACTATGTATTTGTTTAATCCATTGTTGTATTTGATATGCCACTTGTACTGGTCACTGACAGATATTGTGTGCTGCCAGTTGTAATGAGTAAACCGCATTATTTTGTGTACATTAATATGGATGATGTTGTAATGGCTGTATACTTACACAATGAAAGGTGTCTCGTAGAACTATTTATATTTCAGATTCAGGATTGTGTGGGACACACCTATGATACACAGCTACAATAAACTCCTAAACGTCAGAGCACAGGATGGAATGTCAGCACAGAAGCAAAATGTCTTCACAAAGGTAAAGCAGTATAGGTGCATGGCTCCATAGGTTCATGTGTGTGTCACAGGCTAACAGTGACAGTGGCTTCAGGCAGCGTACTCCTGCATCCATAACCTCTGACATGGTGTGGTACCCTTAATAAGTGTAAGCATGATTCTGGGAGCTGACACATCTACAAGCTGTGGTGTAGGAGATGTACCATCTTCAATTTCCCTGTCCAGTACACTTGTCCTAAACCAGTTATGATTGTCTTGTGCCACATCCCATTGTGTAACTTGCACATTATGTGCTTTACAGTGGAAGCGTGCTTCACATGGATGGAGAGCCTGTTACATATAGTGTGTAGTTCATAGGTTCATACTAGGCTATCTGCCCAAGGGCATTTATAAGCCTAGCCCATAGTTATTTGGCTTTCGCCACCCCTTTAGTTTGAATAAAACTATGCCTATTATTTTGCTGTGCCTCTGTCAAGCAGTGACACTGAAGTAATCCCTGGGGTATATCTGCGATCCCCCATCCATTGGTCAAGATTCCTCTTGAACAAGGCCAGCGAGGTGCTCTGCCTCACATGTACCGGGATTTTGTTCCACAGCATAGGGAGTCTCTGGGTGATGAATCTGTCCCTCCAGCACGTTCTATTAATAACCGTGTCAAGGTTTAAGTCTCCGCCCTTGTGGTTCTGAGGGATCTAGATTTTTGAGGTGAAGCATATTCATCAAATCAGGGTTTGACATGGCCTTATATGTCAGGCACAGGTCACCTCTGAGCAAGCGGTATGAGACTGAATAGAGCTGGAGTTCTTTCAGTCGGGCAGCATAAGACATATTTTGAGACCCTTTATCCTTTTGGTGAGGAATTTTGGGGCCTTTCCAGCTGCTGCAGGTGTCGGGTCAGATACATTCCGAATGGGGCATTGTACTCAATCATAGGTCTAATGAGTGATGAGTACAGGGGACGATGACCTCCCTTGATCTAGATGTGAATCCCTTCATGATCAGGTGGGCAATGTAGAAGGTTTTCCTAACTACTTTAGCAACATGAGTGTCAACGAAGACTACTGTCAACCTGGGTCCCCAGATCCCTGATGACTTCTTCTGTGCTCAGTGGATTGCCACCTATATGGTAGCTAGGGGTAACCTTGTTTTCCCGAAGGGTATGACTATGCATTTCTTGGCATTTAACTTTAGGCCATGGCTCTGGCACCAGTTATCCGTTTCTGTGAGGCCCTTCTGAAGGATATCTGTGTCAGATGTGTTTTTGACTATGGCCCAGTTTGCAGTCATCTGCAAACTTTGTCAGCCATAACCCTCCTGTGTTTGCTTGTACTTCAGAAAAGTAGATGCCGAACAAGAGTGGACCCAGGACTGAGCCCTGTGGGACACCACTTGTGACAGGCTTTGAGTCTGACATGGCTCCAGCAACTCTGACCCTGTGGGTTCTGTCACTTAGCCAGTTTGCAACCCATCTTGTGATGTATGGGTTTACATTCAAGCTGATGAGTTTTTCGATGATACCTGAGTGGGGTATTGTGTCAAGGCCTTTGCCAGGTCAAGGTAGGCTGTATGGACTGCCTTTCCTCATCAATGGCCTTGGTGACTGTCTCTCAAAAGTCAACCAAGTTTAAAAGGCATGATCTGCCTTTGACAAAGCCAAACTGGGTTGGATCCAAAGTCTGCAAGTTCCCTATGTCTTTATTTATGAGTTCCATTATGATCCTCTCCATGGCTTTGCAGATAAGGCTTGTCAAGCTAATGGGACGGTAATTTCAGGGTCGGTGGAGGCACCGCCCTTGTGAAGTGGGACCACAGTCGCGTCGCCACTCCTTGGTACGTATCCTGAGGTGAGGCTAAGATTAAACAGCTGTCCTAACTGCGGGTTTAATTCCTCATTGAGTTCGTGGAGCACACAGCCGGGGACATCATCCGGTCCCATGGATGCTGTGTTTTTTGCTTTGGAGAGAGCAGTTCTCACCTGGGCGTTGGAGATGTTTGGGGGGCTACAATCCTCTGGTATAGATATCTCTCCTTTTGGGGGGAGGGGGGGAGAAGTTTGCACTGAACCTGTCAGTCAGTATGTTGGCAATGTGTGTAGGTTCAGTAATCTTCACATCATTTTGAACTAATTCTGAGCATATCTTGGAGTTTCCTCCTAGGTTTCTAACATAGCTAAAGAAGGCCTTATGATTGTCTTTTGAGTCCTTGGCGATTTTTCTCACAAAATTTGCCTTGGATGATTTTATGAGAGCTCTTAGTTTTTTACTTATAGTGATCAAAGGTGTCTTACCTTTCAAGGATTTTGCTCTATCTTGTAGTAGCTTCCTCCTTTTGTTGTAGAGCTTGTTTATGGCTGGGGTCCACCAGACTGGACGCTTGCCTTTGGTACAAAGAGTCTTAGTTTTGTTTGGGATTGCCTGATCCATGCAGTCCTGTAGGTGCTGGTAGAAGGCATTTGTAAGTGATTCAGCGGTTTGAGTAATGTTTACCACTGGCTCAGGGGCCTTAAAGGAGACCACACTAGTTTTTAGAAGTGTGAAGTCGGCTTTTGAGAAGTTTTTCACTGTGGTCTTTTTTATTTCAGGTGGGGGCAGGATGAGGACCTCCAGCGAGATTAGTTTATGATCTGATCTCACCAGTGAGGGGTATACTTCCGGTATAGTGTCAGGGTTACATACTTGTCTCTCCAGCATGTCCTATTTATACCACAGGCAAGGTGCAGCTGTGTAAAACATGTACATGTCCTTCAAGGATGCATCTGCAGTCATAACAAATGGGTTGTCCTGTCGTCAGGCAGCCCTTCGGTCGGCCGGATTCCAAAGTCTGGGTCTGGCCTCGGCTAGTGTCGCACTTCACCCGACGTCATCTCTGCTGGTCTTCGGGTATAAAGGCATCAGCCGACGCCATTTTCCTCAGTCTTTCTTGCCGCGTGGCCCAAGCAGAAGCTGTTCGCAAGTGCCGGTCGGTCAGATCCAGAGATTACTACTACCGAATACTACTTCGAAGACTTCTAAAAAGCTAAGTACCCCGTTGGGGACTCTTTCTTGCCTCAGCCGATGTCAGAAAAAGTAAATAAAGTACAGTTTTGTACCTACCATAAATGTAGATGTCCGAACTGGATAGCATCTGCAGTCATAACAACTGGGTTGTCCTGTCGTCAGGCAGCCCTTCGGTCGGCCGGATTCCAAAGTCCGGGTCCGGCTTCGGCTGATGTCGCACTTCACCCGACGTCATCTCTGCTGGTCTTCGGGTATAAAGGCATCAGCCGACGCCATTTTCCTCAGTGTTTCTTGCCCCAGATGCCAGTTGCCCTCTTGGAAGGCTAAATTTTGGGTAAAAATGCCAATGTTTCCAAAGGATAGAAGGCAAACACAAAAATAAGCATGTATGTACATATATACAAACAAATACACCATAAGAGACTCCCCACCAGCTAGCTATTAGGAGGGTAAATACCCTAGGAGTACCACAGAGGGAAGGAGGAGGGTAATCCTGACTGCAGATGCTATCCAGTTCGGACATCTACATTTATGGTAGGTACAAAACTGTACTATGTCCTTCATGGATGCATCTGCAGTCATAACAACTGGGTAGAATACCATAGCCAACTAGGGGAGGAGGAAGAATAGATTATGGTGTGGTTAGGATCCCTTGCAGTACAGCAGTAGCAAACCCTGCTCGGGATCTGGAATACAGAGGTAAATTATAATGCTTGGCAAATGTATGCACGGAGGTCCAAGTAGTCGCCTCAATAATGTCCTTGGTTGCCACTCCTCGTAAGAAGGCTGTGGTAGTGGCTGTTGCTCTTGTAGAATGAGGGCGTATGTTCTGTGGAATTGGTTTTCCATGGAAAGAGTAACAGAATCGTATGCAATTTCCTATCCATTTGGAGATTGTCTGTTTGGAAATTGCTTTTCCTTCCCTTCCTGTTGCATAGGCTACAAAAAGCTGGTCAGTTTTTCTGTTACTTTTTGTTCTGTCCAGGTAGTAGCGTAGCTGTCTGTGTACATCCAAGGTATGCAGCATTCTTTCCCCTCTGTTTTGTGGGTTGGGGAAGAAGGTAGGTAGGTGGATTGCCTGGTTTAAGGACACTCTGGATACCACCTTAGGCATAAATGTAGGATTAGTCCTCATGGACACTCTATCTTGGTGGAAGATTAGGAAGGGTTGTACTGCCATTAGGGCCTGAAGTTCAGAAACCCTCCTTGCTGAGGTTATTGCCAGTAGGAAAGCAGTTTTCCATGATAGATGCTGTAGGTCTGCTGTTGCTGCTGGTTCAAAAGGTGCAGTGTCAACTTTTCTAGCACAAAGTTCAAATCCCAAGCTGGCAGCGGTGGTTTCCTAGGAGGTTTTACATTCTTGATCCTCTGAGGAACTGCCTGAGTAGAGGATGCGAAGACAGGTGGATCAAAGCTGTATTCTGCTGAAATAGCTGATGCATCTATCTTGATGGAGGAATAGGACAGGCCTGTATGTAGAAGCTCTGCCAAGTACTCCAGAATGTTAGCAATATCTATATTGGACACATCCTTTCCTCTTTCAGCACTCCAAATGACAAACCTTTTCCATTTCCCTGCATAGTTCCTTCTTGTTGAAGGTCTGCGGGCTTCAAGGATAATGTCTTTAACCCTTTGGGAGAGATCTGGAATAGTTGCTGCTATGTGATGTGCCATGCAGTCAGTTGCAACGTTTTTAGGTTTGGATGCATGATGCTGTAGTTGTTCTGAGTTAACATCAAAGGCATCAGGGTATTGACCACATTTTGTCCCGAGACATGCTCCTCAGCAATGGGTACCAGTGTTGTCTTGGCCAGTTCGGAGCTATCAGGATTATCCTTGGACGTTCCTCCTTGATTTTTAGTAATACCTTGTGTATCAAGGGAAGTGGTGGGAATGCATATGCTGTCAGGCCTTTCCAGCTGAAGGAGAGCGAATCCACTTTCGATGCAAGTGGATGGAATGTCCTTGTGCAGAATTTTTGAGCTGGTGATTGAGAGGAAGCGAATAGATCTATCTGTGGCATTCCCCATTTCTTTGCGATGGTCTTGAAGATGTCCGGGTGTAGCATCCATTCGTGAGCATCCGAGGTGGTTCTGCTTAACATGTCTGCTAAAGTGTTCTCCTTTCCCGGTACAAACATTGCCTGTAACTGGATGTTGTAGCTGAGTGCCAGGTTCCAAAGGTCCAAAGTCATTCTGCATAGGGGGTATGAATGAGTGCCTCCCTGTTTGTTGATGTACCACATGACTGTGGTGTTGTCTGTCCTTATCATCAAATGGCCTTCTTTGAGAAATGGTCTGAATTTTTGGATTGCCAGTTTTACTGCCAGCATTTCTTTTAGGTTGATGTGCAGGTGAAGCTGGTCCTGCGTCCACAATCCTTGTACGCATTTGTCCAGCATGTGAGCCCCTCATCCTAGGTCTGAGGCGTCTGTTGTGATGGTTTGGCTTGCTTGATAGTTGCGAAAGGGTAAGCCTGGGTTTGACTGGCAGGCTTGAGCCCACCATAGGAACTCCTGTTTTAGGCATGGAATTAGTGGAATTTCTGCTTCTAGGCTGTGCCTGTGTTGGGACCATAAATTCTTTAGGTACCACTGTAGTTTTCTCATATGCAGTCTGGCATGTGGAACCAAGATTATGCATGATGCCATGAAGCCCAAGGCCTGCAGAACTTATCTTGCTGTTAGCTTGCTCTGGTTTGTTAGTGCCAAGAAGTAAAGAGGGAGATCTTTTTGTTTTTCTGCAGTTAGGAATGGCATTTGTTTTACTGTGTCCAATTCTGCGCCCAAGAATGTCCTTGTTTGGGATGGAATCAGCCTTGACTTTTGTAAATTGACTGTGTATCCCAGTGATTGTAGCAAGTAAATGACCCTTTGTAAATCTGTTGTCAGCTTGCTTTTGTTGTCCCCTTGTAGCAGGCAGTCGTCCAGGTTTGGATAAATTTGGATTCCCTGTAGTCTGCAGTGGGCGATTACTGATGCCAGGCATTTTGTGAATACTCTGGGCGCAGTAGATAAGCCAAAGGGCAATGCTGAGAATTGATAGTGCTCTGATCCTGCAAGAAATCTGAGGTATCTTCTGCAAATTGGTCGAATGGGGACGTGCAGGTATGCCTCCTTGAGATCTAGAGTTACCAGCCAACACTCCTTGCCCAGCATGGGAAGAAGTTGCTGTAGGGTCAGCATTTTGAATTTTGGGACAATGATGTATGTGTTTAAGGTGGACAGGTCGAGAATGGGTCTCCAACTTTTTTCCTTTCTTGGAACTAGGAATAGTCTGGAGTAGAATCCTTTGCCTTGTTCTGTTTTTGGCACTCTTTCCACAGCTCTCATCTTTGTTAATTGCATTATCTGCTGTAGAGCTTCTGTTTTTTGGTTTGGAGGCAGGTTTGGCATTCCTCTTTTGACTGGTAAAGTGTGGAAGTGGAACCGGTAACCTTGGTCTATGGTTTGCAAAATCCATTTGTCTTTTGTGATATAGTGGCAGTTCTTCAAAAATAAGGTTAATTTTCCGCCTAATGGTGCTGCTATCTGTTCCCTGGTAGGCGGAGTTAGAATCAAGTCACTGTGATTGCCCTGATGTAGTGGTAGTGGCTGTGCCTGTGCCTCTGTTATTACCTTGCCACTGTCGTCCTCTGTAGGCACCCCCTCTGGATTGATTTCTGCCTCTGGAACGTCTATTCCTGCCCCTTTGGGATCTTGTGGAGTCAGGAAAGGACCAATTTTTGGCAGGCCAGTTCCTGCTAAACCTTGGGGGCTGAACCTGCAAGAAATCTTTAACCGTTTGTACAGATTTAGCCTTTTCTTCCATTTTCTTCATTACCTGCTGGGCAGGTGTACCAAACAAACTGGTCTTATCCATAGGAGCATCTAATAACTTAGCTTTAACATGATCCGGTAAGACTTGCTCCTTCAGCCATGCATGTCTTCTTATCACTGTGCCAGTCATGGCTGATCTAAATGAAGCCTCCAGTGCATCATAGCCACATTTTAAGGAATGGTTACTAACCTGTTGTATGTTATTAACCGTTTCTAATAGATATTTCTTATCTATAGAGTCATCAGAGGATAGCTTTTTTGTTAACTGATCAAGCATAAACTCTTGGTATTGTATCATGTGAAACTGACAGTTTAAAGCTCTAGCTGAGAGAGTAGCTGAGGTGTAAACCTTTTTGCCCTATCTGTCTAAAGACCTGGCTTCCCTTTCAGAAGGAATAGGGTTTTTTGCTGTGGTCGAGGCTACTGCCTTAGGGCCCTGGGATATAGTTTGGGTCTGCAAGTGGGGCCTTGTATAGGTGATGATGAGTGTCTGGCACCCTGTAAAATCTATCTGGTTTGGCAAGTGCTGGAGGTAAGGAATCTGGTGCAGTGCAAACATCATTAAATGCATCGTCCACAACAGAGAGGACAGGAGGTATAGCTAAGGGCCTGTGTTGTGGTAGGTGCAGAAAAGTCCTAAGTCTTTTCTGGAGTCTGAGAAATCCTGTTCCTGCCATTGGAATTGTTCTCTCATGGCATGTAAGGTTTCCCCAAAGGAGAATTCTTCTGGTGGAGAAGCAGCTGGAATGGATTCTTCAGCATCTGAGTCCTCATAATTGGAGAAAGGAGCCTCTGGCTGGTCTGTAATATCTGAGTCATCCGCAGAATCATCAGAGGACACAGGCTCGAGGGGCTCTGCTCTAGGTCTCTTTTCTGGGGCCTGAGAGGCCCTGTCTGGGTGTGATTGAGATCCCCTAATTAAGGATATTAAATCTTCTGCCAGAGTAAGCATTTGTGAACTAGAAGTGGGCCTGGTTGGGGGGGGTTTAACAGGCACTGATTTAGTAGATTTGGCTGCTTTAGCCCTGGCAAAGGCCTTAATAGACATGGCTGCAGGAGGCCTAGCAGCACCACGTGCTGGGGTAGAGACATCCAAAGGGATGGTGTCTGATAAGTCACTAGTAACCACTGTAGTAGGTAAAATTTCTGAGGCCGATTCAAGTGAAGCAGCCGGAACCTCAGTAGTAGTCATTGATTCGGCTGTACTCTGATCAGTTTTCTCGGTTTCGGCCGAAACCGAGACACTCGCGGTTTGCTTAACCGTGGTTTCGGCCGAAACCGCGGACCGCGAGTGTCGGTCTTTTTCTTTGCGTTTTTTAACAATTTGGGTAGTCGGAGGATCCGACGGCATAATGTACGCAAAATCAGAGCCGAAAAACTGTTCAGCAAACTCCGACCGACGTCTAAGCGTTCGTCGGTTGAAAGAAGCACAGGCCGAACAGGCTGCTACGTCGTGGTCTGGGCCTAAACAAGGCAAACAGTAAGAGTGGAAATCTTTATGAGGTATTTGTTTCCCACAAGTTAAACAGTTATTGACTTTTTCTGACATCGGCTGAGGCAAGAAAGAGTCCCCAACGGGTACTTAGCTTTAGAAGTCTTGAGAGTATTCGGTAGTAGTAATCTCTGGATCTGACCGACCGGCACTTGCGAACAGCTTCTGCTTGGCGCCACGGCAAGAAAGACTGAGGAAAATGGCGTCGGCTGATGCCTTTATACCCGAAGACCAGCAGAGATGACGTCGGGTGAAGTGCGACATCAGCCGAAGCCGGACCCGGACTTTGGAATCCGGCCGACCGAAGGGCTGCCTGACGACAGGACAACCCAGTTGTTATGACTGCAGATGCATCCATGAAGGACATCTGTTTAACTTGTGGGAAACAAATACCTCATAAAGATTTCCACTCTTACTGCTTACCTTGTTTAGGCCCAGACCACGACGTAGCAGCCTGTTTAGCCTGTGGTTCCTTCAACCGACGAACGCTTAGGCGTCGGTCGGAGTTTGCTGAACAGTTTTTCGGCTCAGATTTTGCGTACATTATGCCGTCGGATCCTCCGACTTCTCAAATTGTTAAAAACGCAAAGAACCGACACTCGCGTCCGCGGTTTCGCGAAAACCACGGTTAAGCAAACCGCGAGTGTCTCGGTTTCGGCCGAAACCGAGCAAACTGGTCAATCTTCAGCCGAATCCATGACTACTACCGAGGCTCCTGCTACCCTAGTTGAATCGGCCTCTGAAGTTTTGCCTACTAATGTGGTTCCTATAGAATTATCAGACACTATCCCTTTGGATGTCTCTACCCCAGCACGTGGTGCTGCTAGGCCTCCTGCAGCCATGTCTATTAAGGCCTTTGCCAGGGCTAAAGCAGCCAAAACTGCTAAATCAGTGCCTGTTAAGCCCCCCTCACACAGGCCCAGTTCCAGTTCTCAAATGCTTACTCTGGCAGAGAATCTCATCTCTTTAATAAGGGGATCCCAATCTCACCCAGACAGGGCCTCTCAGCCTCCAGAAAAGAGACCTAGAGCAGAGCCCCCAGAGCCAGTGTCCTCAGATGATTCTTCTGATGATTCAGACATTACAGACCATCCAGAGGCTCCTTTTCTACTTATGAAGATTCCGATGCTGAAGAATCTATTCCATCTGCCTCTCCACCAGAGGAATTTTCCTTTGGGGAAACCTTACATGCCATGAGAGAGCAATTCCAATGGCAGGGACAAGATTTCTCAGATTCAAGAAAAAGGCTTAGGACCTTTCTACACTTACCACAACATAGGCCCTTAGCTATACCTCCAGTTCTGCCTGTTGTGGATGATGCATTTAATGATGTTTGCACTGCTCCTGATACTTTACCTCCAGCCCCCGCCAAACCAGATAGGTTTTACAGGGTACCGGACACTCATCACCACCTATACAAGGCCCCACTTGCAGATCCTGAGACTATCTCCCAGGGGCCTAAGGCAGTAGCTTCGACCTCAGCAAAAACCCTCTCCTTCTGAAAGGGAATCCAGGTCCTTAGAGAGATGGGGTAAAAAAGTTTACACCTCTGCTACTCTTTCAGCTAGAGCTTTGAACTGTCAGTTTCATATGATCCAATACCAAGAGTTTATGCTTGATCAGTTAACTAAGAAACTGTCCTCTGATGACTCCTTAGATAAGAAATATGTTTTAGAAATGGTAAATAACATTCAGCAGGTTAGTAACCATTCGTTAAAATGTGGCTATGATGCACTGGAGGCTTCATTTAGATCAGCCATGACTGGCACAGTTATAAGAAGGCATGCATGGGTGAAAGAACAGGTCTTGCCGGATCATGTTAAAGCAAAGCTGTTAGATGCTCCTATGGATAAGGCCAGTCTATTTGGTTCTCCTGCTCAGCAAGTAATGAAGAAAATGGAAGAGAAGGCAAAATCTGTACAAACAGTTAAAGATTTCTTACAGGTTCAGCCCCCAAGGTTTAGCAGGAACTGGCCTTCCAAAAATTGGTCCTTTCCAGACTCCTCTAAATCTCAGAGAGGCAGGAATAGACGTTCCAGAGGCAGAAATCAATCCAGAGGAGGTGCCTACAGAGGACGCCAGTGGCAAGGTAATAACCAGCGAGGCACAGACACAACCACTGCCACTGCAACAGGACAATCACAGTGACTTGGCTCTGACACCTACCAGGGAACAAATAGCAGCACCCTTAGGCGGAAAGTTAGCCTTATTTTCAAAAAGTTGGCACTATATCACAAAAGACAAGTGGATTTTGCAGACCATAGACCAAGGCTACAGGTTTCACTTCCACACCTTACCAGTAAAAGAGGAATGCCAAACCTACCTCCAAATCAGAAAACAGAAGCTCTAAAACAGATAGCTCAATTAAC
Source organism: Protopterus annectens (assembly GCF_019279795.1). Lineage (NCBI taxonomy): Eukaryota > Metazoa > Chordata > Ceratodontiformes > Protopteridae > Protopterus > Protopterus annectens. Next base: position 114,980,375 of record NC_056726.1, on the reverse strand, counting down.
AAAGATGAGAGCTGTGGAAAGAGTACCACCAACAGAACAGGGCAAAGGATTCTACTCCAGACTCTTCCTAGTACCAAGAAAGAGAAAAGTTGGAGACCTATTCTCGACCTGTCCGCCTTAAACACATTCATCATTGTCCCAAAATTCAAAATGCTGACCCTACAGCAACTTCTTCCCATGCTGGGCAAGGAGTGTTGGCTGGTAACTCTAGATCTCAAGGAGGCATAACTGCACGCCCCATAGGACCAAATTGCAGAAGATACCTCAGATTTCTTGCAGGATCAGATCACTATCAATACTCAGCAGTGCCCTTTGGCTTATCTACTGCCCAGAGTATTCACAAAATGCCTGGCATCAGTAATCGCTCATTGCAGGCTACAGGGAATCCAAATTTATCCATACCTGGACGACTGCCTGATACAAGCGGACAACAAAAGCAAACTGACAAAAGACTTACAAAGAGTCATTTGCTTACTACAAGCCCTGGGATACACAGTCAATTTAAAAAGTCAAGACTAATACCATCCCAAACAAAAACATTCTTGGGTGCAGATTGGACACAGTAAAACAAATGGCATTCCTAACTGCAGAAAAACAAGAACAACTCCATTACTTCTTGGCATTAACAAAGCAGAACAAACTAACAGCAAGGAAAGTACTGCAGGCCTTGGGCTTCATGGCATCATGCATAATCCTGGTCCCCATGCCAGATTGCATATGAGAAAACTACAGTGGTACCTAAAGAATTTATGGTCTCAACACAGGCACAGCTTAGAAACCGAAATACCACTAATCCCATGCCTGAAACAAGAGTTCCTATGGTGGGCTCAAGCATGCCAGTCAAACCCAGGCTTGCCCTTCCACAACTTTCAAGCAAGCCAAACCATCACAACGGACGCCTCAGACCTAGGTTGGGGGGCCCACATGCTGGACAAATGCATACAAGGATTATGGACCCCAGATCAACTGCACCTGCACATAAATCAAAAGAAATGCTGGCAGTAAAACTAGCAATCCAGAATTTCAGACCATTCCTCAAAGAAGGCCATTTGATGATAAGGACAGACAACACCACAGTCATGTGGTACATCAACAAACAGGGAGGCACTCATTCATACCCCCTATGCCGAATGACTCTGGACCTATGGAATATGGCTCTGAGCTACAACATTCAGTTACAGGCAACATTTGTACCGGGAAAAGAAAACATCCTAGCAGACATGTTAAGCAGAACTACCTCGGATGCTCACGAATGGATGCTACACCCGGGCATCTTCAAGGCCATCACACAGAAATGGGGAATGCCACAAATAGACCTATTCGCATCCCCACTCAATCACCAGCTCAAGAAATTCTGCACAAGGACATACCACCCACTTGCATGGAAGGTGGACTCTCTATCCTTCAGTTGGAAAGGCCTGACAGCATATGCATTCCCACCTCTTCCTTTGATGCACAAGATACTACTGAAAATCAAAGAGGAGCGCCCAAGGATAATTCTGATAGCTCCAAATTGGACAAAAGAACATTGGTATCCACTGCAGAGGACCATGTCTGGGGGGGGGGAGAACGTGGACACTACCCCTGATGCCTTTGATGTTAACTCAGAACGACTACAACATCATGCATCCAAATCTAAAAACTCTGCAACTAACTGCCTGGAACATTACATAACAGCAACTAACCCAGATTTATCCCAAAGGGTTAAAGACATTATCCTGTAGGCCCGCAGACCTTCTACAAGAAGGAACTATGCAGGAAAATGGAAAAGGTTTGTCATTTGGAGCACTGAAAGAGGAAAAGATGTGTCAAAGATAGATATTGCCAACATCCTGGAGTATTTGGCAGAGCTTCTCCATACAGGCCTGTCCTATTCCTCCATCAAGATACATGCATCAGCCATTTCTGCAGAATACAGCTTCGATCCCCCTGTCTTCTCACATCCTCTACTTAGGCAGTTCCTCAGAGGGATCAAGAATGTAAAACCTCCTAGGAAACCACCATTACCAGCATTGGACTTGAACTTTGTGCTAGAAAAATTGACACTCCCTCCATTCGAACCAGCAGCAACAGCAGATCTTCAACACCTATCCTGGAAAACTGCTTTCCTACTGGCAATTTCTTCAGCAAGAAGGGTTTCGGAACTACAGGCCTTAATGGCAGTACAACCCTTCCTAATCTTCCATCCAGATAGAGTATCCATGAGGACTAATCCTACATTTATGCCTAAGGTGGTATCCAGAGTGTCTCTAAACCAGGCAATCCACCTACCTACCTTCTTTCCCAATCCACAGAACAGGGGGGAAAGACTGCTGCATACCTTGGATGTACATAGACAGTTGCGCTACTACCTGGACAGAACCAAGGGCAATAGAAAAACTGACCAGCTTCTAGTGGCCTATGCAACAGGAAGGGAAGGAAAAGCAATTTCCAAACAGACAATTTCTAAGTGGATAGGAAATTGCATCAGATTATGTTACTCCTACCATGGAAAACCAATTCCACAGAACATAAGACCTCACTCTACAAGGGCTACAGCCACTACCACAGCTTTCTTACGAGGAGTGGCAACCAAGGACATTATTGAGGCGGGTACTTGGACCTCCGTGCATACATTTGCCAAGCATTATAACTTACCTCTATACTCTAGATCCCGAGCAGGGTTTGCCACTGCTGTATTGCAAGGGATCCTAACTACACCATAATTCTTCCTCCTCCTCCCCTAGTTTGGCTATGGTATTCTACCCATTTGTTATGACTGCAGATGCATCCTTGAAGGACATAGTACAGTTTTGTACCTACCATAAATGTAGATGTCCGAACAGGATAGCATCTGCAGTCAGGATTACCCACCCTCCTTCCCCTCTGTGGTATTCCTAGGGTATTTACCCTCCTAATAGCTAGCTGGGGGGGTCTCTTATGGTGTATTTGTTTGTATATATGTACATACATGCTTATTTTTGTGTTTGCCTATTTTTTTTTGGAAACATTGGCATTTACCCAAAATTTAGTTTTCCAAAGAGGGCAACTGGCATCTGGGGCAAGAAACACTGAGGAAAATGGCGTCGGCTGATGCCTTTATACCCGAAGACCAGCAGAGATGACGTCGGGTGAAGTGCGACACCAGCCGAGGCCAGACCCAGACTTTGGAATCCGGCCGACCGAAGGGCTGCCTGACGACAGGACAACCCATTTGTTATGACTGCAGATGCTATCCTGTTCGGACATCTACATTTATGGTAGGTACAAAACTGTACTTTCTCGTGCTAGTCCTGTCTTGGATGTGCAGGTGGTACACAGTGGGATCTGACACCTCCCTGTATGGCAGCCATACACCTCCCCTCCAAAGCATGTAGGAGACAGAATACACAGTTATGGGTTTGACATGGTCTGTATTGGACATGTTATGTACACTGTGTATTAGGTTACTGTGGTACCTCTCTGGCTGTTACAGGTGTCAGATATGCATGTGTACTTGCATACCAAAGGTGGCATTGCACTCACTGATGGGTGTGATGAGTGACGCACACAGTGTAACAATGACATTCTGAGATTTACATGCCATACCTGTCTCTCTAGGTTGTGCAACATCGCATGAAGCCCCACATCTTACTGATCATTGTGAAAGTAAAAGGCTAGATCACTCTCTGTATCCATAAGTCCCTGACTAATGGGTCAACTGTTGGAGGTGTGCGGACAATATAATATTTTCCAGGGGGTGGATGACTGTCAAAAGTATAGTACTGTGCATTCCTTGGCATGTAGTATTTGTCACTGGCTCTGACACTACCTGAATGTGTGTGTCAGCCCATCCTGGATAACTGTTGGTTCTGTGTGGGATTCAGTGACAGCTGCTTATTTGCAATCATCTGCAAATGCAGTCCGTCTGAGGTCACTGACTGTGGCCATGACTGCATAGAAGGGAATGACTAGGAGGGGTAGTCCCAGGAGTATGTATGGGTAGTCCACTGGTGACTGGCCTCATTGTAGCACTGGCCAACACAATCCTGTCTTCCCAGATAATGAGTGTCAGACACTTGGCTATCCAATAGCGGACATACAAGTTTGTAAATAACGTCTACAGTGTGTCCACAATGCCTGATGGCCTAATCTTGTCAAATGCCATCTCAGGCCATGATAGATGGGGTGAGTCATTTTCCCCTTATCCATCACATACTGTAACAATCAATGAGATGCATTAGGGAGGCATGATCTGACCTTGAACAAAATACACTGGGTTGGGCAGTGTCTGCAGGTGTACTACATTGTTAATGATCATTTCCATGTTAAGTCTTTTCATGGCTTTAAATGTAACACTGCATTCTGCGGACACTGCTTGTTACTGCATGCTACTTGCCCTGTGTGCAACTAAGTATTGAAGTTAATTCCATCATGGTTTCCGAGAAGGTAGTCATCCAACATTTCTTTGTCTGTACTGAGCATAGGCAAGCAGTGTGGTGGAGTGGAGGTCATACATACACCTTGGGAAAGGTAAGGAGGGTGTGCTTGCACCGTTATTCTGCAGTTGCACACCACTCAAGCAGTGTGTATTGAGATGACACATTTACCTTGTGAAGAATGCTGACAAGAGAAGAGCCCTCTGAATTGCTGGTGCCTGCCTACTACAGTTGCTGGCCTCACCACAACCACTCTCTCCTGGGATACCATGATCCTACACTTCGTCTCTCACCAAAAGCAAAACTTTAGTACCAAACACCATATGAGGAGCTGGCCACAGCCTGTTTGTTCATCCACATAGTTGTTCCACGTCATGCAAGGCTGTGTAGGCTTGACATACCCTTTCTAGATGGATGCCTTGAGTAGCAATCAGAGTAGTCATTACAGTTTGGCATGTATTATGCCTTGTATTCCAGGGTTCTTAGAATTTCAGTAGGGTAACGAGTGGGTGGTGAGTCAGAGCACAGTTGCAGTGTCACAATATGATGATCAGTGTCCAGTAACATAGATTTCCAAGGTGACTCGAGCATGCACCACAGTGGCAGTGATCCCTGTTAGGTGACAGTTTCACAGCTATTCATGTAGCCTGATTTTCAACAGCTTTATGGTGTATGTCTGCATGCCATGGATCTGAGATGTAATCCAGAGGAGTGGCCACCTTTGACCAGTGTGTGTGTACCAGCACATGTCCTACATATGTCATAATGTACATTTATGTAACCGGAACACATGTCTGTGTTCCTACCTCATGTCGCACAGTATCCAGCATGCTGTCTGATTGCTTGACACAGGCAGTGTAGACTAGCAAGGCAAGAGTAATGACTGCAGAGTTGAACAAGTTCTCTGTGCATGCACAGACTTCCACATCTTCACTGCAAGGAGTGCCTACAAGACAGTGTGTTTGAGGCTTTCAACCCCAAGGGTGTAGCAGCATGATCCTAACTTTGGTGGAGTTGTACATTTTCACATTTGTAGCTATGCTTTTGCAACCATGCCTTACCATAGGATTATGGTTAATCCAAGGGCCATATGCCTGGCAATGCATTGTACTCACCAAGTCATGTTATGGCACACTGTCAGGTGCTCTGTTACTTTAGGAGAATTATATAAAAGTGTTAACTTGTTACATGTCAGCATCTGTCAGGCCACTGCCTAATGAAGAGCTGCTGTGACGTACACACAAGCAAGACTGTATTGCTAATGCATTATCAGTGACCTCTGTTGAGATGTGGACAGTGTCCCTTCCCCTGTACTGCTATACCACACAAACAAAACGTGTGAGAGATGTGACTATATAACAAACCTTGATTCCATGCTGCCTCACACACCTGTCAGTACATAAGACAATCAGCAGTTTGACAACATGCACACCTCACCTCATACTCCACCCACACCCACATCACACACAACTGCATGTGGGGAGCTCCTTACTAGACACATATGCAAAGAACAGGCACCTCAGAAACTCAATTCCATGCTCAGTACACATACTCATACCTCTGCAGAATACAGTACACATAGGGTATGCACCACTGCCTCAACGGTCAAACACCTGAGGCAAAACACAAACTCAGCCCTATTATTCATAGGTGATTGCTTCATGTGACACATTGATGTCCCTCTCACTAGGCTACACATGGGAAAGGTCACAGTTAGCTGTCAGTGATGTGCCAGGATATGCCATACCACCCATGCACACAGATTTGTCAACATCAGGTGGCGTTATGACAATGTCATAGTTCCAGTTGATGTTTCAGCTTGAGACATACTTGAGTGGACTGCATGCAGACGCATGACTGAGCTTAGAGTCTGTTTCTTGCAGGTATGCTCATAGCTTTCAGCTGCGTTACACCTTCACTTAGGATGATGGCTTAATACACATGGAAAATGATTGAAGTCACTAATTGGCTTATGTGGTGTAATTTTAAGGGGACCCAGTTTATGTCAGCCTGGGATAATAGACCTCGATGCTTTTCCACAGATGTTCATCTGTCACCCCTGGGAGCTTGTATAGTGGCCAAGGCTGCTGACATCACCATAGTGCATCTTATAGGCATTGTCTCATGGGAGAACATTTCTTAGAGGAAACGCCATCACGGTTATGCTGGTATATGCTGGGAATGCCAACACTATATTCCACTCACTGGAAGGTGTCCCCACCTTGGAAGATGCAGAGATTTGCGCAGTCACACACACCTGGTTCAAGGCTGTGAACAGCACCACAGCCATTCCAGGCCACACGTCCTTCCATATATTCAGAACTCTCACTAAAAGTATACCAGTTAATGTAGATAGTGTATTCATAGTCATTAAAGATAGATATGTGAGTGTGTGCGTGTGTGTGCCTTCTGTGGAAAGTTGGGTGCTGGGCTGGCAACTCGACACCGTAAAACTCCACTACCAATCATGATCTGCTTTGGCGACTCCCTAACCGGGAAAAAGCCGAAAGAAGAACACATCCAAATTGTTTAAACTGTGTGCTTTCCTGGAGACACTGTAGGTGCTGCTCAGTGCTGGTAGGCCACCTAATGAAACCATTGCCAGCTACAGGGGCAATTCCATCAATCAGGACACCTGTTGTGCTTACTTGAATCTGCCTGTGTCTATCAAGCTACATCACAGCACCATGGTGTTGGTTGACTTTCACTAACCACCAACTATGTTGGTTACATGTGCTCAAACTCATTTTGCCAAAGGTTATTCCACTTCCTTAACTATATCGCCTTGAACCAGTGGAGTGACATCCCCACAAGGAGAACCAATGTGTATTGCATCAGTTGCTTACCAGTATGGCTGACCACTGTAGCGCCTGCAGTGTGAGGTCCTCCATGATAGGATCTGACCACAAATCAGTCTCCTTTACATGTAACAGTCATGCCTTAACCCCCCCCCCTTCAGCAAACACAGTAGTAAACTTCAACAAAGGATAACCTCCTATGGGATGGGATAAATTGCATGATTGCACCTTCACCCTCAGATAGGACAGGCAAGTATGGTGACCTTTACAACAATGCTTTATGCAGCCACCTGTACAACTGTAGAGACTCTGCTGTAGCTGACAGTAGGGACAGTAAGCACTTAATGGCACAGCAAACTGGGATCAGTCATACAATCTCCCAGTTATGTCACTCTGCTTGTTCACATACATTATGGCCGTACCCCATACAAATGTGTATGTAATATAATTTCCATCAGTAACAGCAATGTTCCCGATAAGTAGCACGTCATTGGCAACACCTGATGTACATACTCAGGGGTGATGGACTTGGCCACACAGGTTTAAATGTAGATCACCATGTCTCCCAGTGGTAAGAGGGGTAGTATACCATGCTCATGTCATTAGTGAGGGCATTGTCACCCGATAATTATGTAGTTATAACCTCCATGTACTCTTCCCTCAGCATGCCAGTATTTCACTGCAGTGGACATTTTCTCATGTACCTTTGCAAGTATCAGAAGCAATTGCACAAAACACAAAGTTTCCTCACAAGGAAACTTCAAGTCCCTAGTATCTATCCTATGAGAATCATTTGCAGTAACTGTCATTGTAACTTGTGTCATATAGACTACACAGAAATGGTCTTTGCCTTGCATACAGGGCAATGTCTCACCCTGCTGTATTTTAAATGCTGCATATCTGTAGGTGGAATGGTACATGTGTTACCTGCTGTAAGGGCAGTACCTGATACATGACGTTACTGATACATGCTGGTGGGGAGATATGTCTGCCACACTTTCACAAATCGTTGAAACAGACTCCCACCTAATGGCAAACAGTGCACCTCATTGGCCCTCCTAAGATGCAGTCTGTATGATTGCCTGGATGACTGACATGTCAACACAGGGCTTCCACGTGTGCCCCTTGTGGAGAGGGGCAATATGTGCTGATCGTGTAAATAAAGGTAAGAAAGTGACAAGGATTTTATGGGAGCTATACCCATTAGGCTACTAATGTACAGTGATCCTATGATTCCATACGCTGATGTAAAATGCTCTAACATCTGCACACACATACACCTGGCTACAGTGAGAATAGTATCACTATCAAGTAGTATGTACAGAACACTGCACAGCAGACGCAGTACAGGTTGGCTGCAGTTAGATTAAAACACCTATCTATCTAATGGTACACACTACAGATCACAATACTTAACACACGTGACACACCACAGGTGTGCTGTTAACATCTCTTTGGGTAATGTTATGGTAGATGAACAGGTCTTGTTCTGGTTAGGTCTTCGGAGATGCACGTCACCTGCTACAAACAAAATACTGCAAAACCTCACCTCTTTCTAAGTCAGTGTGGTGATCATATTTATTTTACAGGGAGATGCGCATGCATACACACACACACACACACACACACACACACATACACACACACACACAAAGTGGGCTGGAGTGAGGTTAGAACCCCTACCTGTCTAGTTTTACACACTACAGATCAGTGTTTACAGCACGTGCCATGGCTGATGTCTGTTTTATACATGACCGCAGGCGAATACTAGTGGAGTACATAAAGCAGGCTTGTGTTGAACAGCATGTGCGGGTTGCAGAGTGACATTGCTTCTCAACTGTTCTCTGCATCTAGTAGCCTAGCAGTCAGATAATTGTTTGTTATCCTAGCTGTGTGTCTACAGTAGCCATTTTGACCATATGTGGCTGTTTGCATTTGGATGGGCAAGCCTGTGGGCTGCAACAATGTGCACTGTCAATGCGTGCATAGACAGCATGATATGTAACAGCACCTGTTGACCCGTTGGTATATGTGTTGTGACATCCAGAAGGCACAGGGGGCTGTAGCGAAATGCATTATCTACTGTTGAGCCCTTACATTTGGTCCTTTGAGCAACATTATATATGTCATACTGCAGTTTTAATCATCATTGTCAGGGTATGTAGGACAATACAGACATACACAGACATATAAATATATATCTGTAGATAACAGGGATGTAAAGATACATGGAAGTGTGTGTATATGATATATTATGTGTGTTATCTAGATGTATGGGAGAGACAAGAGATGTTATGTGTTTGTGTGTGCACGTGTGTGTGTACAGGTTTATATATATATATATATATATATATATATATATATATATATATATATATATATACATACACACACACATGTGTGTATATATATATATATATATATATATATATATATATATATATATATATAGATAGATAGATAGATAGATATATCACAACCAGAGAAAATCCCTCGCAGAAATAAACAAAAACCCAGGTGGAAGAGAGCAAAATGCAATCCGAATAACTGGAACTCACAATTGAGTCTAGTAAGGCTAACTAGACTTGAGAGCAGGCGTGTTCAAGTCGGACACCAAAAATACAAACAAGCGTATCCAAATCTATTTTATTAAACAGTTTTTTACAGTTTCTCCGTTCACATTATTGGAGTTCAACAACAGATCTGGATACGCTTGTTTGTATTTTTGGTGTCCGATTTGAACACGCCTGCTCTCAGGTCTAGTTAGCCTTACTAGACTTAATTGTGAGTTCCAGTTAATCGGATTGTATTTTGCTCTCTTCCACCTGGGTTTTTGTTTATATATATATACATATATAAATATATATATATATATATATATATACATAGATATATATATATATATATATATATATATATATATGTATATATATATATATATATATATATATATATATATATATATATATATATATATATATATATATATGAGGGTTACCTTCATTTCATCGACTGTGCCCCCCACAACCCCCCTTACTATATATTCTAACTCCAGGATCGCACTACAGTGGGGAACAGGCCATATATCACTGTCGATGAAATGAGTGGTCAGTGAAATGGTCTTGCTGATTTGCTTGTCAGTGAAGTGAGATGTCGATGAAATGAAGGTAACCCATCCATATATATATATATATGTATGTGTGTGTGTGTGTGTGTGTGTGTGTGTATATATATATATATATATATATATATATATATATATATATATATATATATATATATATATATATATATATATATGTATATATATAAGGAGAGTGAGATACTGACTGACATGTATGCATATGTGTGTGTGTGTGTGTGTGTGTGTGTTTGTAGACATATTATATATAACAAGTCATTTTGAGTGGGGAGCAACAGAACTGCGATCGGCTTAACCAAGTGTATGAGCATGCCCAGAGGGATTTCTGCTAGTTATAAAGTGACTCCAGCCCACACCTACCTGAACTCCAGTCCAGGATATGTGTGTTACACATAATGACATCTGTCCCTGTTTCTGCACTGCTGCACATCACTGAACTTGGCTGACTTTCTTCAGTTGTGTGATGTAATTAATATGTCACAAAGGTTAATAGTATTACACCCAAACACAGACTGACAGTTTGTAAAACAAAAAGTAATACTACTTGACATCCAAAATAAGTGGTTAAATCTAGACTAGAACCATGAACGCCACCATACAAGCTAATTGTCTCAGTTCTTTGAGCCGCACAATCTGCTTAACAGGCAGCGATCATTCGTCCCACAGTCAACTGCATACATACTTATATTGTTATTCCTGTGCTAAGTAAGCTGTAGAATGTAGGATCAATTTCTGTGTTACTGTCCTGAGACTGCCTGGCGTGCTGATATACCACTGATGACTTTGTGTTACAGCAGTTACAAGGGAACACTGCTGTGTTGGGGATGGTGGAACACCACCACATAATGTTCTTCATGTTTCACTGTTGCAGTAATCACCTGTAGGTTATTCCTGCTGTGGTAGCCTTCAGCTGGCCCGAATACCAGAGTCAATGTTTTTTGCACATCGGCTGCTGTCGCCTGTAGTCTGAAGTCAGTTTGTCAGTACTATAAAGCAAGGCAGCCAACGTCATTGCATCAGTTTTTCTTGCCATGGAGCCCTTAGCCGAACCAGTTTGCATGAGTGTCGGTCAGTCATTGCCAGAAGTCGAATTTCAGCAGAAAACGTCTAAAGCTTAGTACCCCATTGGGGACCCTTTTTTCTTGCTCTAACCGATGTCCAAAAAAGCTAATTGTTTTGCCTGTGGAAATCAGATCCCACACCGGGACTTTCATTCTTACTGCATTACTTGTCTAGGCCCTGACTAAGATGTTCCTCGTTGCCCATTCTGTGCCCTCTTTAATGTGAGAACCATTCACCATAGAACTCTTTCTGTAAAGTATTTCTGTAAAGTATTATTTTTGTATTCCATCTTCGAATTCCAATATGGCATCCGTCAGCCAACAATCTGCTTACATTCCGAAAAAACGTAAAGATGGAGACAGGCCACGCAAGACTAAGCCTTCAGATGATGCTATCGCTAAGCAAGTCATCAGTTCTCCGGAATTTAGTGAGGTGCTTTCACAGCCCCTGATGCCCAACTCGCTTTCTATGCAAGCCTCTGCCTAGACCCTTTGAGTCCGGTATGCCACAGAAATCTACTGAGTCTTCAGAGCCTTTGGCTGTCTCTGCCTCGGTTGGGTCCAGAGCTGCGACGCAGGCACCGGCTTCCGAGGAAGCCGTTCGCACCACCGATTCTAGACAAAAAATGTCTTGTCTTCTGGCTACCATTTCTCAGAGACAGACGGATTTTCTCAAGCCTCAAAGCCAGGCACCTCCTAGGAAATCGGCTTCTAGCCACCATCTTGCTACTGCTCCCCCACCCCAAGCTCAAATGCTTAAAATGGCGGAGGATCTCATCTCCCTTATTCGAGGTACTCAAGCCTCCACTCCAAAAGGGAAAAGGCTTCCTTCTCCAGAAATGATGACAGACCAAGTGTCTGCGGAATCTGATTACTCTGTTACAGCCCTTGACTGTTCATGAGGATTCAGATGCAGAGGAATTCATCCCCTCTGCTTCCCGGAAACCCTTCACTCCCACAGGGAACATTTTCACTGGGAATCTCATGACTACCCACAGTCAATGAAAAGACTTAAAGTTTCTGGACCTGCCCCAGCACAGACCTCTGGCCGTCCCACCTATTCTAGAAGTGGTGGATGATGTTTTCCTTGAATCCAGTTTAGCCTCTGATGCCCTGCCCTCCTGCTCCAGCTAAGTCTGACAGGTACTACAGAATAACGGATTCACACAAATACCTGTACAGGAGCCCTGCTGCAGACCCTGAGGTCATTACACAGGACCCAAAGGAGCTAAGACTTGTTCTGCCACGAGTCCTCTTCCTTTTGACAAAGACTCCAGAGCTCTGGACAGGTGGGGTAAGAAAGTATACACCTCTGCAACCTTAGCTATCAGAGCACTCGGTTGTCAGTTCCATATGTTAAAATATCAACAACACTCTTTGGAACAATTAAAACAGAAGATTGCTACCCCTCCTGACAGTACCCACTCAAAAGAGCTGGCAGAATTACTACACTCTGCTTGTCAAGTGGCCAAGCACTCATTACAATGTGGATATGACGGCCTAGAAGCCTCTAGCAGGGCAGGAGTGACAGGATCTGTTATTAGAAGACATGCATGGCTGAAGGAACAAATTTCTCCCTGATCATGTCAAGTCTAAACTTATTGATGCACCGCTAGATAAGGAACGCCTGTTTGGGGGGAAATGCAGAAGAGGTGCTTAAAAAGATGGAAGACAAAGCAAAATCTATGCAAATATTAAAAGATTTCTTTCAAGTTCATCCACCCAGATTCAGCAGGAACTTTCCCTCTAAGCACTGGGCCTTCCCTGCACCCAGCAGACAGGGCCAAAGTAAGCCCCGCAGGGACAGGACATCCAGGCCCCTATCCCAGGGCCAGCAAAGAAGCAAACAAAGGACCATGTCTGCCTCTCAGGCATGGAGATCTAAGCCAAGCTTTTATGGTAAGCACTCACAATGACTCTCCCTCCCCCTCTACCCTCCTTTCACTCATCTAAAACTAGGAAGAAGGCTCACCCTCTTCAAAGACAATTGGGTCTCTATAACCAAAAACCAATGAGTATTAAAAATCATTTCTCAGGGGAACAGATTCTCCTTCAGTGAACTCCCAATTCCAAGAGGGTACCTAGACCTCACCCTCAAACCAGTGGGCAGAGGCATTAAAACAGGTAAAAGCACTAATATCCCAGGGGGCAATAGATCCTGTCCCTCTGGATCAAACAGGAAAAAGTTTTTACTCCAGACTATTCCTTGTTCCCAGAAAAGAGGGCACTTTTCATGCGCTTCAGAGCAGGCAGTCAGCACTTTCAGTTCTCTGCATTGCCCTTTGGCTTATCCACTGCTCCCAGAGTATTCACCAAATGCTTGGCCCTGCTGTAGCATTCCGCAGACAGAGAAATATACAGATTTACCCTTGCCTGGATGACTGCCTCATTCAGGCAAACAGCAAAGAAAAGTTGCTCCAGGATCTTCTCTTTGTAAAAAAAAAACAAACAAAAAAACTCCTAACTTTCCAAGGGTTCACCATCAATGAGAAAAAAATCAAAGCAAAACCCCTCGAGAAAAATTTTTTCCTGGGAGCTGTGCTAGACACAGTAACCCTAATGCCCTTCCTATCCCCAGAAAAGCAGAGCTTCCTGCCTCTCTACTTCACCCAGCTGGCTTCCAGAAGTCACCTCACTGCGAGGAAGTTCCTGCAAGCTGTGGGATACATACCATCTTGCATCCTTCTCATCCCTCTCACCAGGCTTCACATGAGAAAGCTTCAGTGGTACTTAACCTTTCGTGTCAGCATTCTCATTCCCTAGAAACCACTCTCCCACTGATCCCTTGCATAAGGAACAAATTTCTCTGGTGGGCAGAGGCCTGTGCCATGAACAAGGGTCTTCCCTTTATGATCCACCCTTCCAGCCAGACAATCACCACCGACGCCTCAGACATAGCTTGGGGCACTCACCTAGCAGGCAGGTGTATCCAAGGCCTTTGGAATGCCCAGCAACTTTACTTGCACATCAACAGAAAGAAATGTTGGCAGTGCAAAATGCTCTGACTTCCTTCCAACCCCATCTCAGGCCAGGGGTCCTCCTTATTAAAACAGAAAACACCACAGTAATGTGGTACATCAACAAGCAGGGGGCACCCAATCTTACCCCCTGTGCAGGTTAGCCATGAGTCTGTGGCTTACAGCCACCTCCATGGTGGATCAACAACACACTGGCAGACCACCTAAGCAGAAACTTACTGGACCCCCACGAATGGCAGCTCCACATAGAAATCTTTCTGCAAATCACCCAGGAGTGGGGGACTCCAGAGGTGGACCTCTTTGCCTTGCACCTCAACCACCAGCTGCACAAGTTTTTGTACCAGGGAGTATCACCTCCTAGAATGGAAGGTGGATACCTTGACCTTCCCCTGGAGCTCCCTCTTTGTGTACATATACCCTTCTCTGCCCCTTATTCACAAGGTTCTGATCAAAATAAGAGAGTAGAGACCAAAGGCCATCCTCATCGCTCCAGATTGGCCCAGACAGCATTGGTACCCCTTACTATGCAGTCTGACCTTACAGCCCCTGAAGTTGCTTCCCCTAAGGTCAGAGTTCTTGACCCAGGAGAAGAGGAAGGTACTCCACCTAGACCTACAGACTATCAAACTTTCAGCATGGCTCATACACTAAAAACTAACAAGAAGTCACTGTTAAGCAAACAGGTCCTGGACGTCATCACAGAGGCCAGAAGGCCCAACACAAGAAAATGTTATGCAGGAAAATGGAAAAGATTCTGCTCCTGGAAGCAATCAAAAGGGGGCAGTACCTCCCAACCTTCCATCCCTCTCATCCTGCATTACTTAGCAGAGTTGCCCAATAGTAGCCTCTCCTTCTCCATTAATACCCATGCCTCGGCTATCTGTGCCCATTATGATTCAGACCCACCCCTCTTCTCTCATCCTTTGATTAAGCAATTCCTCAGAGGGGCTTCTAATGTCAGACCTCCCAGAAGACCTCCTACTCCACCTTGGGACCTGAATTATGTCTTAGAGAAACTAACCTTACTTCCTTTCAAACATGCTGCTTCAACAGAATTGAAATACTTCTCCTGGAAGACTGCCTTCCTACTAGCTATCACCTCAGACAGAATGGTCTCTAAACTTCAAGCTCTCATGGCTGTCGAGCTCTTCATCATTTTCCATGCAGACAGTCTCTCCCTGAGGACTAACCCTTCCTTTATGCCCAAGGTGGTATCTGATGTGACCCTTAACCAAGCCATGCACCTTCCCACCTTCTTTCCCAACCCTCAAAACAAGGGGGAAAGAATTCTACACTCACTAGATGTGCACAGACAACTCCGATACTATCTGGACCAGACTAAGCCATTCAGAAAAACTGACCAGCTTCTTGTAAGCTTTGCTCCTGGGGCAAAGGGGAGGCCCATCTCCAAACAAACCATTTCCAAATGGATATCACAGTGTATCTGTTTTTGCTACAGACTACATGGGAAACACATCCCTAAGTTGATCCGTACCCACTCCACTAGAGCAACCTCCACTTCCATTGCCTTCATCAGAGGAGTACCTACAAGGGACATATTGGAAGCGGCCACCTGGACCTCTATCCATACCTTTACAAATCATTACCAACTACCTCTCTTTTCTAAGTCTAGGGCAGGGGTTACCTCTGCAATTCTGCATGGTCTCCTGACCCATACCTAGGACTCTACCTATCCTTCCACCCTTTACCTCAGCTTTGGGAATCCTTCCACAGGTGATGACTGGAACAGTGAAACATGAAGAACATAGTACAGTTGTGTACACGAACCATAAATGTAGATTTTCAAGTGTATTCACTGTTGCAGTCTTGGTTTCCCTCCCTCCATCCCCCATTTCACATCTTCCCCTAGGGGACACGCTTCCCAAGGTAGCTCTTAGTCACCAGGACCACTTCTCTCTTTTCCCTTGTGCTTCTGATGTGTTAGGGCAAGAAAAACTGATGTAATGACGTTGGGCTGTCTTGCTTTATAGTACTGACAACCTGACGTCAGACTACAAGCGACAGTAGCCAGCCTCAAAAACATTGACTCTGGTATTCGGGCCGGCCAAGGGCTACCACAGCAGGGATAACCCACAGGTGATGACTGCAACAGTGAATACACTCGAACATCTACATTTATGGTAAGTGTACACAACTGTACTTTCTGCTGCAATACACAGTAGTCTATCATGTCACCCCACTGTCTAACATCTCCCTTGACAGATGTTCCAGTAATCCTTTGCAGTAGGACTGCATGACTAGTGAATACTTATGGAAACAAAGTAGTGGAATGTGTATCTGTAGTCCCGTGTGGATGTCATTTCTATCCAAGTAACCCACTATATTTACTTGCGTAATGTACCAGATCCATACATAAAATGTCATATCATGATAATCCTTACAAGTACTGTGTAGGTTAAGGACTTACCTTGCAAATGCAGCAGCTGATACAACCACAGTTCAGGGCTGACCTGTCTGAAGCAAGCAGTACACAGCCAGTACATGAGTAGGTACAGGATGTGTGGGTTGCCTGCCATCATTTTTAACTTGTGTGTGTGAGTAGGAGTAAGGTGTCAGTTCCTAGGGCCCTAGGTTGTCAGTGGATGTGCTATGTGTTGCCTCTTAGCCAAAGCCAGGGTGTACTGAGCATACCTATGTCTGCCTACACGGACATCAGCATGGGGGTCCTCATGCGAGTCCTCCTGTGACAGTGGCTGTGGTGACCTAGGCACTGGTGCGATGCTGTGTATCCTGTCTCTTTGCTGATATGCTGCAGATGTTTCTGCAGGATCATATTGTGCAGCATAGCACATACTGTGAATATATGTGCAAATGTGGCTGGAGAATACTGCAGAGCTCCACCAGCTATATCTAGGCACCAGAACTGCAGCTTCAGCAGCCCAAACCCATGCTCTGTGATGTTTCTAGTTTGTGCATGTGACTCATTATAGCATTCTTCTGTGGGTGACTGTGCATTTCTGATGGGTGTCATCATCCATAGTTCCAGGACGTAGCCAGCATCCCCCAGTAAATGGCCATGTGGGATGTCCCCCCCCCCTAGCAAACATCTGGTATAGCTGTGATGTGTGCCAGATATGGGAGTTGTAATAACTGCCAGGGCTGCCAGCACACACATTCAGGATAATCCCCTGGGCATTGCACACGACCTGGCAGTTGAAGGAGTGGTACCCTTTGCAGTTAATTTAGATTCAAGCCTGCTCGCTGGGTGGAGCCTTACTGTGTACATGGGTGCAATCTATGGCACCCAGTACTTCAGGGTAGTGTACTACATGGTAGAACTGTTGCATATTACCACCCCTCGCCTCAGGAGAGAGGGGGAAAAGATATGTGCTCATTGGCATGTGGTAGCATAGCATCCAGGAACTGGTGGAGTATCCTGGATGCAGATGCCTGTGACACCCCATCATGTCCCCAGTTGGTCTTTGAAATGTACCTGTAGCTAGTATCCTAAGGGCTACACATACCTTTGTTTCCACTGGGATGGGTCCCCCCCCCCCTGTTGGCTCTGGCTCCAAGTTGAGGGCGGCAGAGCTCTGAGTTCTTGTAATATGTTCCTTCCCACCCTGTAGTGCTGTACAGTGTCCAGCTTATATAATTCCTGGAAGGTTACCCTGGACCTGAACACACTTCTTCCCAGCCTAGGCCTATTGACTTCAGCATCTAGCATATACAGATGTAGCAGACCTACAGCACCCCCTAGCATTTTCTCAGTTAAAATTCCCAAGTCTATTCCAGTTGTCCAGAGTATTGGGGAAAATCAGAATGTAGAGTGTATGCATACCTTATACAGGTCTGCTGGAGGTCCAGCATGTGTGACTGGCTAGTTATTATGCATTTTACCTGCCTAGATTTTAACATCATTTACTGTCCCTACTACCACATAGCATAGCTCATACAAAAGTCAAAATCAATAATTGAATATATCCAGTTTTAATTACTTGCTACCTATGTCATCACTATGACCTGGGTGGTCTTTTTCACGCAGATACGCTCATTTATGCAGCGCGCCATTAAAGCACACACACTGGAATTAAAAAATTCTTAAAAGTAACAGGATACCCCCCCCCCCGTTGGCATCCACAGCCAGTGGAAATGTCAACATGGTGTAGGAGTCTACACGGATCTGCAGACACGGTTGTTCCTTTTACCGATTCAACAGATTCACCTTAATTGCATACATATTGGTGCTGACAGCTACGTAACTACATGGTTCATAGCTGTATGACCTAGGCAACAGCACCAATGCAACGTTGTACGGACCTGCCGCAGCATCCTATAATACATTTCTGACAAATATTATGAAATACTTTAGTGCTTTTTTTTCACTGCGATGCATAGTGCAATCATGCCAAAATCATTAAAAAAATGTTTTTTAAATATTCCCTTGCATTTTCAGCCATCCACAATGTATTTTCACACATCAGTGTATGTGATGCAGAAAATTGCCAGGCACACAGGGTCTACACAGAGCTCTTTCTGATTGTTGGATCGCTCCACCTGGGTCATTTGCATAAGATTCACCTGCTTATGAGGTAATTTGCATTACACGGAACTTTCCTTGTTTGCGTGTTCTTGCCCGCCACTAAGCAGTGAATCTAAAACCATTCGTGCTTATGTACACATTGCGACATGATGTGTACACAAAAAAAATTGTGTAGGCTTTAATGAATTCCACCTTCTGTACCACTAACTGTATATGCTGTAGTATATAAAAACATCTGTTGCATTATATTTCATGATATCTTCTGTTTAACTCTCTGCTATGATTGTGAATGTTCAGAGGGTGAGAGGTATGCATAGACCTCATACTTGATAAAACCTAGTATAACCCTCTCGTGAACAGTGATGTTTCTAGAATCTTTGTTAAACACAGTGACTTTTATTTTTTAACTCTGTTGAGACAGCATTCAAATGATATTTTTTTCAATCAGACCAACAAAACGCCTTTTAAAGGCCAGAAAGTTTCTGGGTTTATGTTCTTTTCCAGACAGAAGGTTATTTATGCAAGGCTCCATATGAGGGACTTAGTAGCATGTAAAGAACTTAAGGAACAAGGAAAAACAGAATGCCATTTTTCTCTGCTCCTCCTCCTGATAAACGAACTGTAGCACTGAATCCAGCAACTGTCTGAGCACAGGTTTCCCATTTCTGTCTGGTCTTGCAGGCAGATTACATCCCAAACCATCATTCCACAACCCCTTTTTCCTATTTTTGTATATAGGGTCAGGGTGTCACTTCAGCAGTGACTATTAGAGCCAAGGTTTACACCGCCGGGTGGCTAGTCCTGCTGTGGACATCCCAAACCATAAAACACAATATGCAGACACATTAAGCAGAAGTTCAGTCAGTCAGTGGAGTATCAGACAACAAGTAACATCCAGTTTACAGACATCTGCAAAGTTGGATAATGTGTTGGTTCGAAGATCTGAGAATTACCAAATAGGAGAGGGCCCAACACCCTGTGTTAACACCACTGGTGACTTGTTTGCTTTGAGAAGTGGCACCTACAACTCTTATCACATGGGCACTGTCAGCAATGAGTTACAGGAGAAGCCAGAGGCCGAACTGGAGGTAGACCTCCTGTGGTAGGCTTGGTGTGATACTTTGGTGGATGGGGGTAACCCTTTCCCAACAGCTAACTGCTATACAAGTTCAGGAGACCCAAACAGTATTACAGGAATTTGAAGTTATGTATGCTGGTAGGTCAGGGTGGAGTGACTCCCTGTATTAGCCAGTCTTGATTGTAGTCAAGAATTCAGTATACAGAAAGATGCTTCTGACTATGGGGTGAGTGTACTTAGCTAGGTTGCCTCAGAGGGAAATGGAGCATCCCATTGTCTGCTTAAGCTGCAGACTAGGATTCAAGGAGGAATCATATGCAGCCATCAAGGAGGAGTATCCGAGCAGAGAGTGGGCTTTGCAAAAGTTACAGCCCTACATGTGTGGCAGAAAGTTCACTTTGGATACATACCACAACTCATTAAAATGATTAAAATAGTACAGGTGGAGAGAATGGAAGATACTTAGATGGAGTTTAGCCTTGCAGTCCTATAACATAACTACTGAACAAAAAGGGTATGACACAGTGAACCAAAAGGACTGCACCCTTGTCTCAAGCTTCATTTCTTGAGGGATGCTTCCAAAAGACTTGCTTTAGGTTCATCTACAGGGAATGTTGTGGTGCCAGGACTGATGCCAGTCTAAGGAAAACTGATTCTAAAATGTTTTCTATCTTTTCTTCTGTCCTTTGTATTTCCTAATTTTTTTCTGTAAAATGTATATATCTGATTGTCCTTTTCATTCTTCCTCACAAATGGGTTCAGATCCAATCCTCAGATCCCACTCTGCCGCATACTATAGATTTCAGATCCAAAACTGAAGCTCCTCCCTCTACCCATAATGCCCCACTACATGCCCATTACCTCCGATCACGTTTGCCATCATTGTGGTTAGATGCAGGTTCATTTCTCAAGCATTGTAAGAGAAAGTTTTTCCTTTATAGAATTGTTGATGTCGCTCTAAATATATATTTTTTCTCTGTATTTCCCTCAGTAGTTTTCGCAGGTGTAAGGATTAACCTTGTTTTTTCTTTCTCTACTATGAACTAGTAGTTTTTCCATACCATTGTTTGTACTCTCCTTACCCCTTTAACAGGGTAATTTCTTCAGCTACCATTATTAGGAAAATCCTTGCCTTTTCTTTACTTTTTCGTCAGCATTTTGCTAAAGGAAAAAAAAGTTGTACATTTTTTCCTGCTGATATTTTTTTTCCTTCTGCAGTTCAAGGCCGTATCTGAAAAACTACAGGATTTAAGAAATGCAATTTTTGTGGGTATAAGATCCCCAACTCCAATGCCCACAGGGAGTGTGTTTATTGCCTTGGACCCAACCATTTGAATACAGCCCATTCAGTGTGCTCTACCTTTAACCCCAGAGCTTTGGTTGACGGGCGTAACAAGTTGATCTTGAAAGGTTTACCACCTGCTACTTCTGTGTCTTGGGCCCAAACCCCTTCAAAATGTGGTAAATCTGTTTCTTTGGAACATAAGAAAAGGTCTCCTCAAAAGTCTCCAAGATCATCTTCAGAGCCTTTGGAGAAAATCTGCAAGATCATGGATCTGATGTCTCTCAGCTGATCCTCTGTTTTGAAACCTTTCTCAGTTCCAAAGGTTTCAGCTCCAATAGTCATATTCTCCTCACCAAAGACTTCCAGTCTAGATCTAAAGCCCTTGGATCATAAGCCCATTACATGTCTTAGAAACCATACACCTGATGTTGGACTCAAGCCTGTTTCACCATTTTTGCTTGAACAGTTGTTTGAGACTCAATGGAAACATTCCAGACCCCCTTTCCACAGCGTCTTCAATGTCCTTCAGAAGTTTATCAGAGGCAGATGTGGCTGGGATGATGCAAAAGTTTCTTTGGGCTCAGATCCGGATGGGGGTCCTGCCAGTTCAGTCTCCGACTGTATCTGTGGGTGTACAGTCTAAGTCCATTGTATCTCCTTCTCCAATCCGACCTGTGGTTTCAGAGCCCTAGGATCCAAAATCCCCAAGGGTTCAGCATCTGATCAAAGGAAAGTTTCCTCCTCCCCTCCAACTGCTTCCCTAACAGGTTCTGCTTCGATGCCCTCAGATCAGAATGGGTCTCTGAGTGTAAGTGTTGGTGTCATATCCACCGGGGTGGGTTCAGCTCCTGTGTTGTCTGCTCAATCCCTCCCCCTCAGAGCTTCGGCCCTAGAGAGTCCAGGCCCAATTCTCCCCTCGAGGCTTGGATCTGGGGGTGGCAGTGATCTGCTTTCCTCTAAAGCTTTAGCTCCAAGAGATGGGTCATGACTTCTCCTGTGCCTTCGAAATGGTAGAAAGGGCTTTTTCTCTGCAGAGAGAACTGTCCTTTCTTATTTCAGATCCTACCTTTTTACTTCAGTCGGTTCCAAGCTCTTAGTCGTCAGGCCTATTCCACAGGAACAGCCAGTTCCAACAGGTCCCCAGACAGTTCCAGTAGTGGAGCTTTCCCCTCTCTTCTGAAACCTCTCTAGAACATCCCACAGTACAGGACATGTAAAAGGAGAGACATAGGCTCCCCCCCTTGGAGTCTCATGGAAGACATTGATTTTGATGAAGGAAAAGGATCCCCCATATCACCACCAGATGACATCTCCTTTGGAGATATCCTAGTTCTAGAGATCCTGAAACAAAAAGGTGGTTGGTCATCCCAAACTCCTCCTCCCGAAGAATAGGTGTTCTTAGAGGCTTTTGGTTCTGGCCCATCTATGTCTTGGGTCACTTCCCCAGCAGATGAACTAATTGACCTGGTTTCCTCTCGGATACTGACAATCCCATTCCCAAGCACACCCTGGCAAGTTCTTGGCATCAGCTGCAGACAGACCGCACTGGAGTGAAGGAGTCCCAGTTGATGCTATGGTGGTGGCGGCGGCAGCCACTAAGAAAGAGCTTAGCAGATCAGGGCTCTACTGTCCATCCACACTATATAGAATCTAGAGCATTGGATAGATTTGGAAAGCAGATGTTTGCCTCATCTGCCTTCACAATGAGGTCACTTAACTGTCTGGTGCCTTTTACTAGACTTCAGAGAAATTTTATTAAAGAACTTTCAAATACTGTCCCAAGTCCATATCTGCTGAGGATTTCAAGAGAACATCCTCTCAACTGGCCACTATTATCCATATTGAACGCTTCAATTAAGTTAATCTCTCATACAGCTGAAGGTACCTCACGCGCAGCCATTTCAGGCATCACCATAAGGAGACATGCCTGGATGAGACTATGCAACTTTGCGGAGCCTTTTAAGACATCTTTTATTAACACCCCTTTCAATTGCACTTCTTTGTTTGGGCAATCAGTAAAAGCTACACTTACCACAGCGAAAAAGATGGAAAGACAGTATCTGCTGTGGAGATCCAAGTTTTCTACCCCTCAGCAGACCTTCTGTAGGACCCAAGAGAGGTGGTAAGAAGATGTAGTTCCACAGATCTCGGGGTCCATTCCAGGATTTCCATGGGGAAGATTCCTCCAGAGGCAGAGGGGGGAATTTTAATGACATATATTACCCTAGAGGCAGAGGAGGCCCAAAAAACCAGGGCTTTAGAGATTCTTTTTTGGATAGGCACTATCAGTGCTCCTGAAGTGCTGCCTGACTGCCCTTCTGTGGAAGCAATCGGGCATCAATTTTTTTTTTTGCACCTAGATGCCTGGACAAACATCACAAAGGATTCGTGTATGCTAAGTATAATATTTGGAGGCTGTTTCATACCATTTTCCCTTCCTTATCATCAAAGTAAGAAACTTCCTGACATTCCAGCCAGTCAAAGGAAGGCTGCAGCAGAAGAAATTCAAAAGCTGCTAGAAAGAGAGTCATCCAAAAGGTCCCAGCAGACCAAATGAGATTCGGAACTTGTTCACGCTTCTTTTTAGTGCCAAAGAAAACAGGCGACCTCAGACCTATTTTGAATCTAAACAAGTTGAACCAGTATGTAAAGAAAGCAAAGTTCCAAATAGTCACAGTTCCATCCATTGTACCTTTTCTACACAAGGACAATTGGATGTGCTTTGTAGATCTTCAGGATGCTTACTGTCATATCACAATAGACAGATGATCCCGAAGATATCTCCATTTTCGGCTGAGAGCCAGTCATTACCAATTCAAAGCTCTGCCCTTTGAACTCACCCCCAGGATGTTTACCAAATGCATGGCAGTAGTTGCAGCTCACTTGAGACTGAAGGGATTGCAGATATTTCCGTTTCTAGATGACTGGCTTCTAACCTCCCCATCCAGGCATCAAGTTCAGCATACCAGGAACTGTTTGCTCCAGATTTCTGACTCCTTGGGAATTATGATAAATCTCGCCAAATCAAAATTTGCTCCATTTTAGAGCCTGGAATTCATTGGGACAGTTTTAAATGCATCTACATAAGTAGCATCCTTGCCTATCCATCACATTACTTCTATCAGGAATCCGGTTCAGGCTGAATTTCCCACAGCAAGATTAGTGCTTCAAGGTCTGGGATCAGTGGCAGCTGCCATTGTGCTGCCTCCTCTAGCGTTCTTTTTTATTCGAGTTCTCCAGTGGACTCTACCTGTACAGTGGTCCATTTTATATCAACACCATCTTTTTAAGTATAGTTCACCTCTATTTACAAGTGACACATCTGCTGGTGGATACAATTGGATGATCTTTTTGTGGGCAGACCTTTTGTACTACCAAACCCAGTAGCCACAGTGACCATGGGCACGTCTTAACTGGGGTGGGGGGCATTTTGTGGGAAGAACTGTCCAAGCAATATGGTCCCCCCAAGGCACCAAGTTGCATGTCAGAGCCCTAGACATGAGAGCAGTCCCAGCATTGCAGGCATTTCAAAATGCTCTTCCCTTGGGGACTATTGCAATTCAAATCAACAACATGACTGTTGTCTGGTACATCAACAAACAAGGAGGAACCTTATCTTACCCCCTTTGCAGAGGGTCTATATTAGATCAGCGAACGCTGATTAATCGAACTTATGTAAGCGAAAGCTTACAATCTCGAATTTTCCGAACAGCGATTTTTTTTCCTAGGTAAAAAAAATCACTGATCCAAAACACATACACACAACGCAAGCACACCAAACAAACAGCAATCCACACACACATACACCTAAAATCTGACGCCTAATCCTCTCAACTGTCCCTGATTTTGACTCAAATTTTAGCTCTGTCCCTCTTAATCCCTCCTAGATCTAGTGACCTTTGGAGGAAAGGTGGTGATTTACACTTAATGAATAATGACAATAATTAAGAGTTATAGACTTCCTTTACTTCAGAAAATGTGTATTAATTCATATGCTCTGATTCTGTCAATGTTTCAAGTTAATAGCACTATTTTAAATGTGTCCTAATTTTTTCGTGACTTGTCCCTGATTCTGTTGAAATTTGTCCCCGATTAGTTGAGAGGTCTGGAACCGTACACTAAATTATACACACACCACTAACTATCCACTTACCTTAACCCAGACCCTAACCCAAAGGTCCATCACTATCGCACACTCACCTCACCCACTCCCTAACCCTAACTCACCTAACATGCCCTAACCCTCACATCCACACAATCGCACACATACCTAACCCGCGCCCTAACTCTAACTCACCTAACCCGTCCTAACACTCACATCCACACAATCGCACACTTACCTGAACCCGACCCGTAACTTTCCACTACAGCACTGAAAATACTGACGCAACAGAAACGGACAACCGAATTCTTTCCCTAGGAAAAAATTCAGGTTTCTGTTGCTTCGATATTTTCATCTTTCGCTTACTTAAGGTCAGTCAGTAAGTGTTGGCTTTTTTAAGCGTTCGCTGATCCAGTGTAGACCCTTTGCAGAGAGGCCATGAGTCTTGGAATGGGCAATCTCATCAGACCACTTTTTTATTGTGATGCATATCCCAGGGAGAACCAACTTGCTTGCAGACAAACTAAGCAGATCCATTCTCATGCCTCATGAGTGGTCTCTCAGTCAGTAGCAAACATGATTTTCAGCCATTGGGACCAACCTTGCTGTAGCCTGTTTGCTACTCCTGTCAACAACAAATGCAGCAAGTACTTCACTCTGACCCCCCCCCCTCCCCCCGGTCAGGGGGAGTCACTGAGAGATGCTCTTCATGCTTGGCCCTCGGGTCTCCTTTATGCTTTTCCTTCTCTTATCCTGGTTATAAAATTTTTGCAGAAAGCAAGCAGGCTGAGCCAAGTAATCCTCATTGCCCCCCCCCCCCCTTCTGGCCTTGGCAAGTATGGTTCCCCTTTCTGTGGTCTCATCTTCGCTGTCGTCCATAGATACTGAAACCGACTCTGGATCTCCTCTCTCACCCATCGGGGATTCAACATTCCCAACATCCAGCTCCTCGAGTTGACTGCATGGTTTCTCCACCTCCAGTAATAGTTACAGTCCAGGCTTTCTTCCCAGGTCCATGACATTTTAGCTTCTCAAAAGAGTCTACCAAAAGGTTTATAAAAGCAAGCGGAAAAGGGTCTCTATTTGGGCATCAGATTAGGACAGTGGTCTCTTTTCTGCTCCAATTTTGACTATTCAATTTTTGACAGCTGTTTTCAAAAATAGTGCTAGTTTCTCTGCAATTAAACTTCAGTTGGTAGCAATTTTGAATTTTCACGCAGGAAATAGATAATTTTGAATTTTCACGCAGGAGATAGATCTTTCATTAGTTTCCTCTAGACTAAAGATTTTATGGAAGGCATTTTTCTACTAAGGCCTCCAATAAAGGATCCCACACCTCCTTGGGATCTTACGGTAGTACTTGAAGGTTTGACACAAAAACATTTTGAACCTTCAGACAAATCTGAGCTAAAATTTCTGTCCTGGAAGAGAGCTTTATTTGTAGCTATTACTTCGGCTAAAAGAATTTCTGAACTCCAGGCTGTTTTGGTAAAAACTCCTTACATTGTTGTCCATAAAGATGGGGTTTCTCTGCAAACCAACCCTTCCTTTTTACCTAAAGTAGCCTTTGAAAATAACATTAACCAATCCATTCACTTGCCAGTTTTCTTTCCAAATTTTGCAGAAAAAGGAAGAGTACATGCCACACATCTTTTGCCATACACAGGCAATTGCATTTTTACCTCCACAGGACCAAATGGTTTAGAAAGTCTGACCAGCTTTTTTATATCTTTCTCTGCAAATCACATAGGCCAGTCAGTGTCTGAAGTCATCCTAGCTAAGTGGATTACAGACTTCATCTCATTGATTTACTCTCAAAAATGTAACATCTATTGATATTTGTGCAGCAGCCACATAGTCCAAGGCTTATACCTTTGTCTCACTTTACAAATTGGACATCATTTCTAGAAATAGACCTCCTTTTGTTCAGCAGTACTCCAGACTATCCTTCCATGAGAGCTACCCAAGGTGAATGTAGTTGGGGTTTCTGACCATTAGTGAGGAAGGATGAAAAGGACAACATCAGATTTATAAGTTATGTACTCACCATAACTAGGCATCTGTGTTGTCCATTTTCATTCTTTCTCAACTCCTCTCCAATCCGTTCCTCATCCTTTCTTCTTCTAGAAAGACCTATTGGACTTTGTTTAGAACCTACAGTTCAGGTTTGAACCCAATCTTTTCCATCTTCTATTTCTGTTCGTCTATTATTGGGAGATAGAGTGGTGCAGCGGTTAGCGTTGCCGCCTCACAGCAAGAGGTTCTCCTGTTCGATCCTTGGCTGGGGTGCCTTCTGTGCAGAGTCTGCATGTCCTCCCTGTGGTTGCGTGGGTTTCCTAAGGATGCTCCGGTTTCCTCCCACATCCCAAAGACATGCTGTAGGTGGATCGGACACTCTAAATTGGCCCTAGATGTGCGTGCGTGTGTGTGCTCCTTCTGTGGAAGGTTGGGTGCTGGGCTGGCAACTCGACACCATAAAACTGTACTGCTAATCATGAGCAGACAGGTGATCCGCTATGGTGACTGGTGACCCCTAACCGGGAAAAGCTGAGGTAATGGGGATGGAGTGGAGCATTGTGGGTAGAGGAAGGAGCTCCAGAGTTGGATCTGAAGTGTTTAGTACACGGCTGAGTCAGATCCAAGGATCATATCTGAACCCATTAGTGAGGAAGAATGAAAATGAACAACACAGATGTCTAATTATGGTGAGTACATAACTTACAATTCCCATGGCTTGGAAAAGTGTGACATTCTAATTCTGAACACAACAGGACATGCATGTAAGGATCTAAAATGTCTTTAAGTGTAATTTTCTTAGGTGCTAGTATCTCCCTTGTTAGCCAGTCATATAAAGTGTAATCACAGTCTACTTCAAAGAAGCAGTTGACTAGATCTGTGAAATAAATGCAGACGTTAATATGCAGGCAGGTAATAGCTGTATCTTGGCATCCTTTGTATCGATGCTCCATGTTGTCTCTGAGCTGGTATAATTTAAGTCCTTGCCCTTGTGGGAAAAGCAAAGCAACTTAGGAAATGCTTCCTTCTAGAGGAAATGATATAATGTAACCGTAGGAGTAAATAAGGAACCAAAATGTATAACAATGTGAGCTTGTTTGTTTTCTCTTGTCTTTGCTTAAAAGAACTTTGTGACACATCCATGGAAAAGATCTGTATTCTGCCTGTGAAATTTTGAAATACATCTCTAACTCAGATTAGTTAAGGACAGTATTTCTTAGTAAGAGATGGCTAGGAGGTCCGGATAGCTGTAGATCAGATTTTCACTACATATTTAATCCAGTGTAACTGAATGTTATTTTATGTTTAACTTACAACTGCATTGTTGCCTCATTGCTTGAGTAAAGTTTACTTATCATTTTTAAGTTATTGTGGGTAGTCTTTATTATATTTGAATTATTGTTTTGTATTGTCTGAGATAGACAATTGTCATTTACTACTAGTTCACAAGCTGTGGCTGCCTGTTTCCACTTAGCCTAGCTTGTTTAGGCCCCCTACCAGGGAAAAGGTAATTGGATGTTCTAGAAATGTGGCAGTACAGCCATGCCAGGAAGAAAGTTGTTGGGGGCTGTACATTCTTCCCTGAGAAATGTGTGAGAGAAAATATCTTTTGTGAATGGTAAATGCTATGACTAAGGGGCACTGAAGGACAGTGGAGAGGAAGAAGCTTGGGGTTGGCAGGCCAGATAGCTTTAAAAGTAGACTGTGTGCAGTCTAATCTAGGGATGCATGTTGAAAGGTCAGACCCAGCACAGTGGTGCATATTCCCATTATGCTCTTGGGACCAGATTGCATTTTGTTAATTGATTATTGAGTTAAACTTGTGTATACTTTCTTTTATTTTTAACCTGCTAGATACCAGTGATGTGCTTTGTAATAGCATTATTCTGGTGCCAGTTAGTACCTTTACTTCATATTTGTTGGCAAGGTCTGCCGCCATTCCTCACATATTTGGTAGGCACTAGTAGGATTCAAACCCCATCTCTGCTAACCATGACATTTTAGCTTGCATTGCAATTCATATTTATGTTCTGTTGCATTGTCACAGAAAGGTGAGAGCTCATCTGTTGTATAGAGAACAGAGACAGTTGCCAATGCCCTTGTCATATCTGTTGTACCCATTTTGTTCCAAAAGTCTGAGTAGTATAATGTAATATTACTTGGAATTCCACCCTAGTTCTCCAAGTTGCCACTGTAACAGTAAAGCAAACCTGCTTTTTTCATGCCCTGAGGGTGATTTTTTGCAAAATGTTACTGCATGCAGTTACTTCTGAACATTCTGAGAAGTTATTGATTTTATCATTTTGTTCTTGAGACTTATCTTTGCTGCCTTGCTTGTTTGTAAGATTTTAATTTGTTAATGGCCGTTATTGAGAAATAGCTGGTTACTCTTATTATAAGGCAGCATTCTTGCATGTTATTTACTCGGTTCTTGTTGCATATAGTGATATTTTTGATTTATAGCAAATTAGATATCATTTTACTAATACTGTTTCTTAATTGGAGCTTTTCTCCCCGGGCCTCCGCTGAAAATGGACATGCATCCAATCGGACTATCCCAGTCAACAAATGTAAAATAAATAAATAAATTTCTGTAAGAAGATTTCCATTATTTTGCCCCTGATTAGCTACAGTCTTACTTTATAGCAAGACTGTGTCATCTGGGATATGGATAAAGAAACATTTATTTATGCACACTGGCAAACTTAACTATTGATCCAGTGTTGTCTTTTGTCTCGCTTCAGCCTGTGGGTTATTTAGTCTGACTTTGATCCAAGCCCGGCCATATTCCATAAACTTCAGCCTGTCAAGTTCTGCTTCCTCTGCTCATAATCCCTTACTCCTCAAGTCTACCTCAGGACTTGTTTACCGATAATTCCTGGATAGCACTGTGGTCGATTGCTCCTGCCAAAGTCTATCCTTTGCTCGCTTTTATCTTAGTATTTCCTAGGTCCTGTACCCTGTTTTTGTTGGATAGTTGGTGCAGTGTAGTAGTATTTTGTACTTTAGGTAGGTTAGTTTAGGTTTTTCAGGTTAGGGTTTTATTGTTAGCTGGCTTTTCCCACCTAGTGCGTATCTGTAGGACTTTAGGATATTGTAGTGTGTTTAGTGGTTTAACCGTGTTATTCTTCACTGTTGCTGTGGTGTGTTGTCTTTTTTGTAGGTCAGTATGGATAAGGGTTTCAAGAAATGTGTGGACTGTGTGCAAAAATTCCCCTCCCAAGATGCACACAACCGATGTGTCTGTTGTTTAGGGGCTGCCCACCTGGATTCCCCTTGTTTGATCTGTAGGGTTTCGGCACTCGTTCCTTGAATGAGAGGAGGGACAAGGTGGTTCGTAAAGGGCTTCTTCCAGTTAGCAAGTTCTCTTCAGCCTCATCCAGCAAGGGGAATAAATCAGATCACAGGTCACAAGAGCTCCGAAGTCCCCAAAGCTGCTAAGGGTGACTTGAACTCATTCAGCTCCCTCTCCTCCTACTTCCTCTGTTCAATCAAACCCAAAGGTCCCAAGATCCTCAACTCCCCTGACTGGTTCGACTCTACTGTCTGTTCTGACTCTCCTCTGAGTCATTCACCTTCTGCTCCAGTTGCAGGGAAGGCTCACTCCCACCATCAGTGTTCCGAGCCCCATTGTAAGTGTGCTGCATTAGGTAGGACCTTTTCACCTTTCTATCTACCCTGCAGGTGTCCTTGCTATAGTTAACCCTCTCTCCTCACCAGATCTGAGCTTCTGCAGTTCATATCCATTCCTCAAAACCCCTGTCTAGCAGATGTCTCCAAGCCTCCTTAAGCGTCTTTGTTAGCTCAGTCGTCCTGGTAGGTTGGGAGTTTAGAACCCACAGAGTTGGGACAGTTAATGTGGTCCATTTTACAGGTGCTGATGCAATTAGCATTCATTCTCTTAGCTTCAGGCCCTTGACTCAAAGCATGGGCTCCATTACACTAGTTTCCTCCCTCAGGCCTGTTGGCTCCAAGGTTGTCGAAGCCAATTTCCTTCCATCCATTAGATCATTTCCAACAGCTTGGCCAATTGTGATGCTGACCCCTACCTTGGTTTCTTTGACTCTAGCCGCATTGAGCTGAGTGGCCTCTGTCACTAGAATATCAAGATACAAGTATCCAGGTAGGGTTCAACTATCCCTCTTTCAGGGTCATCCTTCCAACTCAGGACCTCTGCCATGCATAGCTCAGCTGTAGTCTTGGTGTCGGGGCAGACTGAAGTGGCTGCTTCATCAGGTGCATCCTCATGGTCTTCAGATCCTAGGTCCACCAGCTCCGGGAGGCCTGCAGCCTGCATCAGCTCCTGCCTTTGCAATTTTGGAAAGGATGTTCTCCTGTCAGGAGAAGGCATTGTGAGATTCAGCAGGTACCTCCCCCCCTTCAACATTTGTACCTGTGGATGCAACTCAACCTGTTCAGGGACAGCTCATCCCAGGTGGTCTCCAGTTTGCCCTTCCCTTAGTGCCTCCAGCTTCTGCTGATCTCCCCCCCCACCCCTATTCTCCAGGGTTTGAGGTTTTGGGCAAGAAGGCAAAGCAAGAGAAAGCACATGGACTTCCTAGAAGAGTCCATCACCAAGGATACCAACCTCGAGAAAGGAGAGGGGCTCCACAATTTCCCCACAAAAGGATGGCATCTTTTAGTGACCTTTGTGAGCTGCTTTGCTAGCACACGGGATGGACCGCCAAACCCCTGACTCCTGATAAGTTTTTCTAGAGGCTTTCAGGTGGGTTCATCTACATCCTGGGTGGTTCCCTCCTTCAGACGCTATTATTAACCTGATATCCCAGATGGCATGAAAGTTGCCTGTTATGGTTTAACCAACCTCCAAGAGGCCAGAAAAGATGCCCCCCCTCCCAAGACTTGCAACACTTGATTAAGGGTCTGGCTGTGGAAGTTGTTCTGGTGTGTAGCCATTACAAAGGATATCAATGAAGAGAGTTCCTTGGTTTATCCCCTGAATAGGGAATCTCTGGCATTGGACTGACTAGGAAAGCATTCTTATGCCTCAGCCACCTTAGCACCTTGGGCTTTGAACTATCTAGCTCACTTGACCAGACTTCAGTATGACATTGTGTCAGAAGTGTCGATGGTAATTAAGGCTCACAAACTCCAGGTCTAAGAAGACTTTGGGGACTCAGAAGTCCACTTTGCAGTTCAGTACTAATGTGTCCATGCATCTGCTGTCTAATGCAGCTGGTGACACATTCCAAGCCAGTGCGATGAGCTTTGCCATGCATCTGCAAGCTTGAATGGGACTGTGTAACTTTGCAGACTGCTGCAAGGCATTCTTTGTTAGCACCCCCTTTGGCTCCATTCATTTGGGCTCAAACTTAAGGATACATAGACCAGAATTGCCCAGGAGGGGTGGACTCTGCCTGTCATGT
The DNA here is from genome assembly GCF_019279795.1 of Protopterus annectens. Taxonomy (NCBI): domain Eukaryota; kingdom Metazoa; phylum Chordata; order Ceratodontiformes; family Protopteridae; genus Protopterus; species Protopterus annectens. The sequence continues at coordinate 114,947,627 of NC_056726.1, read as the reverse complement.
GAGTGCATTTTGATACTCCTCAACAGACCTTCTCCAGGCTCCAAGAGGAGGAAACATCTCTTTTTTAGGAAAGCACAGCAGTCGTTCCAGGAAGCTCCGTCTGAGGGTTCTTCCTGCACAGAATGGGTAATCACAATAGTTGACCATTCCCTGACGTAAAGGTGGTCCACAGAATCTGGACTTTTACAGAGGTTTCTCTGTGAGGCCCTTTCATTGGCCCTGAAGGGTTATCCAACTGTCTTATCTCTGGCAGCAGTCTGGGATTGCTTGGCTCCACACCCAAAAGCTTGGGAGGCAATCACCTCAGATGCATGGATGTTTCATATCCAGATGCTACACAGTTTCATTTTTGGGTTCTCCAAATTTAAATCCCATACATCTCCCAGACATATTACTCAGTCAGAGAAGGAATCCAGCCATTGAAATCCAAAAGTTATTAGAAAGTAGAGTCATCCAAGAGATCCCACCAGACCAAAGCAGATCTAGGGACTATTCAAGATTCTTTATGGTTCCAAAAAAGAACAAGGACCTCAAGCCAGTTTTGGATTTGAGCAGGTTAAACTGCTTTGTCAAGCAGACCAAGTTTTGGATGGTCACTGTACAGTCCATTCTACCTCTGTTGAGGAAGAATGACTGGATGTGCTCGATTGACCTCAAGGTTGCCTACCACCATATGGCAACTGTGAACAATCCAGGAGGTTATCGGTATCAATTCCAAGCACTGCCCTTTGGTCTCAGCACTGCCCCCTTCCTTAAGGGTACTTTTTATTACATCCTTCAGTTCAGAATCCTGTTCCTCTGTGAGACTTGTCTTTCATGCTTTAGGTGTTGGCTGTTCCTCCCTTTGAAACCTTCTGCTGTGATTGACTTGGAAGTTATCTTGGAAGACCTTATTCTTGGTGGTAGTTACTTCTGCTAAGTGGGTTTCAGAGTTGCAAGCTGTCTCGTTAGCACCTCCATACTTTTTTTTTTCATAAAGACAGGGTTTTCTTCCACATGGATCCCTCTTTTCTTTCTAAGGTGACTACAGAGAATAATTTGCACCATTTCATTCACTTACTGTGTTTTTTTTCCTGAGTTTTCCAACAACGTGGAATGCTTGCTCCATTGCCTTGATGTTCATAGACAGTTGAGGTTTTACTTGGATAGAACAGAATCTTTCAGAAAGTCTAAACAGTTGTTTCTTTCCTTTTCAAAAGGCCAGTTAGGCATGCCAATGTCTAAGGTTACTCTCTCCAAGAGGCTGTTTGATTGCATTTCATTTGGGTATAGTTTGAAAGGAATGCCCTTGCAGGGTAATCCAAAATGTCATTCTACTTCAGTTATGACTACTTCTACAGCATTTTTCTTCAGAGCTGTGTTGAATGAGATTTGTGCAACTGCTGCCTGGGTGGGTCCTAATACCTTTTTGTCCCACTACAAATTGGACACTCATTTGAGGTCCAGAGCTTCCTCTGGATCCACCGTACTGAGCAATATCCTTCCATGAGACCTCCCTAGTGTTTTATGTGGTTCAGAACTCTGGCCCATCTGTTGAATCCTGACAGAAAAGACAACATCAGATAAGAAAGTTATCTACTTACTGTAATAATAGCTCCATGTTGCCTCTTTCAGTCTGGTTCAGCCTTTCCTCCCTCCAGCCTCCACCTTTTTAGTGAGAATCTTGACTGTGGGATGGCCGATTTGGAGAGACTCTTCTTCCCTCCTGTGTTGGGGTTCCTTCATGTCATTTGCCCATGGAATTTGAGCATTGTTAGTTTGGTGTAGTATGGGACAAACTCAATATGAGGTAGTCCTGAAGAGCAAGAGATTATGGGTGGGGGAAGTAGAGCATGAATGGCTGAAGTCTATACAATGTAGTTGGTTTCCGATCCAATAACCCGAAGGCTGAACCAGACAGAAAGGGACAACACAAATATATTGTTATGGTCAGTACATAACTTTCATTTATATTATATTTGATACATTTTTATTTACTGTCAAGTAAATAATATAGATGTTCATCATGTTACCCTGCTGCAGTCATCACAATTGGGTTATCCTGTCGTCAGGCGGTCCGACAGTTGGCCGGAATTCCAAAGTCTTGCTCCAGCGTCGGTTGTTGTCGCTTCTTCCCTGACGTCAGTGCGCCAGGGGTATATATATTGCAACTGACGCCATTTTCTTCAGTCTTTCTTGCCGCACGGTGCCCGAAGCAGAAGCAGTTCGCAAGTGCCGGTCGGCCGACTCCTGAGATTTTCGAATTCGAATTTCAGACCAAAGTCTTCCATAAAGCTAATTACCCCATTGGGGAAACTCTTGCCTCAGACCGATGTCAGAAAAAGTTAACAATTGTATTTCTTGTGGGTGTCAAATACATCATAAGGATTTCCATTCTTATTGCATACCTTGCCTAGGCCCAGACCACGACGTCACTAGTTGTCGTTTTTGTGCTAGGTTTAATAAATGTACTATTAAAAGACGCTTTGATTTCGCACGACACTACTTCGGTAGAAAATTTAATTACAGTATGCCGTTGGAGCAACCGACTACCGGCGTGCACAAAAAATGCAAGGATAAGGACAGACAGCCCAGGCCTAAGCCAGATTCAGAGGCCTCGGCTGGTCTGGCCTCCGGTTCTCCAGTCCTCAGTGAGGCTCCGACACAACCCCTGACTACCGCAGATCTGGAACCCGAGACCGCTTTGGAACTTTTAGCGGAATGTACCAGGCCGATGCAACCTTTTTGTTCAGGCCCTACCGACATGGCTGATAAAGATGTCGGTGTTGCAGAAACGCCATCGGTTTCTGAAGGCGTTTTCAGACCGATGACGCTCACTATTAAAATGTTTCCTAAGATGAAGACTCCTATTAAATCTAAAAGGACTGCCCTTCAATCCCCTGTTCAAGGCCCAATGCCTAAGAAACAGATGCTCAAAATGGCTGAAGATTTGATTTCTTTAATTAGGGGTTCCCAGCCTCCTCCTGACAAAAGGCCTAGACAAGAGGAAGATTATGCATCCTCTGAACAAGTGTCCATTTCTTCAGCCTCCTCTGAAGACCAAGATTACTCCTTCTCCCCTTATGAAGATTCTGATGCTGAGGATTCCATTCCCTCAGCTTCTCCTCCTGAAGACTACTCCTTTGGGGAAACTTTACACACTATGAGGTAACATTTCCACTGGGAAAGTCAGGACTACTCTGACTCGAAGAAAAGGCTCAGAGAGTTTCTTTTACTCCCCCAGCACAGACCACTTGCTGACCCAGAGACAATCTCCCAGGGTCCCAAAGGGGCTAAGGCTTCTATGGCTAAAAATCCTGTACCCTCTGAAAGGGATTCCAGAGCGCTAGACAGGTGGGGGAAAAAGGTTTACACCTCAGCCACTCTAGCTATGAGGGCACTCAATTGCCAATTTCACATGCTTAAATATCAGTAATTTCTAATCTCTCAGTTAAAGCAAAGAATCACCGCTCTCCCTCAACAGTCTGAATTGAAAGAAATGCAGGATCTGTTGCATGCAACTGAACAGGTGGGCAAACACACCTTACAATGTCGGTTTGATTCTCTGGAGGCCTCCTGCAGAGCAGCTGCCACTGGGTCTGTTATACGTAGGCATGCTTGGTTAAAGGAACAAACTCTGCCTGATCATGTTAAAGCAAAGCTTCTAGATGCTCCCTTACAGCAGGATGTTCTTTTTGGAGTTAAAGCAGAAGTCGTCTTAAAGAAAATGGAGGATAAGGCAAAATCTATGCAGACAGTCAAAGATTTCCTACAGGTACAGCCCCCTCGCTTCAGCAGAAACTGGCCAACAAAAAATTGGTCCTTTCCAGCTACTGACAGACCACAGAGGGGTAAATACAGACGCCCAAGAGGCAGAGGACAACCACAAGCCCTGTACAAACCTCGCCAATGGGGCACTACAACACAGAAGGGAGGAGAAGACAGGTCCCAATCTACCAGAAGGCAAACTCAATGACTTGCACCTCATCCGGCCAAGCAAAGCTCTCTTGACAGCCCCTTGGGAGGAAAACACGCACTTTTTTCAGACAACTGGCACATTGTCACAAAGGACAAATGGGTCCTAGACATAATTTTTATGAGGATACAGATTCCATTTTCACACCTTGCCAGTGAAAAGAGGAATGCCAAACCTGCCACAAAATCAATGGGCAGAGGCACAAAAGCAAATTACAGCTCTCATGGACATGCGAGCCATTCAACTGGTACCTACTCGAGAGCAAGGTCAAGGATTTTACTCAAGACTCTTTCTAGTGCCCAGAAAGGACAATGCCTGGAGACCTATTCTGGACCTTTCAATTTTAAACACATTCTTACAAGTACCCAAATTCAAGATGCTAACACTACAGCAGCTTCTTCCCATGTTGGGCAAGGAGGCATGGCTGGTAACGTTGGGCCTCAAGGAGGCATACCTGCATGTCCCTATCAGACAAAGTTGCAGAAGATACCTCTGTTTCATTGCAGGTTCAACCCATTACCAATTCTCTGCACTGCCCTTTGGCTTATCTACTGCGCCCAGAGTCTTCACAAAATGCCTGGCACCAGTAATTGCATACTGCAGACAAAGAGGAATTCAAATATACCCATACCTGGACGACTGCCTCATCCAAGCAGAAAGCAAAGACATTCTCTTACATCATCTGGCTTTTGTAAAACATCTACTAAACTGCTTGGGGTACACAGTAAACGAAAAGAAGTCAAAACTAATACCCTCACAAAATATGACATTCCTGGGTGTCAGCTTGAATACAACAGCCCAGAAGGCTTATCTGATGCCAGACAAGCAACTACAGCTGACTCAATATTTCAAAACAATGGCAACAAAGACCCAATTAACTGCAAGAAAAATTCTGCAGGCTTTGGGCTTCATGGCATCTTGCATACTACTAATACCATTTGCAAAGCTGCATATGAGGAAATTACAGTGGTACCTAAAAAGCGTATGGTCTCAACACAGCCACAGCTTGGACACAATGATATCTCTCATTCCCTGCCTACAACAGGAGTTTCTATGGTGGTCACAGGCATGTCACCTCAACAAGGGTCAGCCCTTCACCTTACCCCCAGCCAGGCAGACTATAACAACAGATACATCAGACTACGCCTGGGGGGCACACCTGGCAGGACAAGTGCGTTCAAGGCAAATGGACTGCAGATCAAAGGAATCTGCACATCAATCAAAAAGAAATGCTAGCTGTACAGAAAGCTCTGACAGCCTTCAAGAATCTATTACATCCAGGACAACTTACAATAAAGACGGACAAACACCACAGTAATGTGGTACATAAACAAACAAGGGGGTACACACTCCTACCCTCTATGCAGGCAAGCAATGATCGTATGGAACACAGCTCTGGCTTACCAAGTTCAGTTACAAGCTCAATTCCTGCCAGGAAAGAAGAACACATTGGCAGACGACCTCAGCAGAAACATCATGGATCCCCACGAGTGGAAACTAGATCCACAAGTATTTACAATGATAACACAAAAATGGGGCCTTCCTGACATAGACCTGTTTGCCAGTCCTCAAAACTATCAAATAACAAAATTTTGTACAAGGACACTTCACCATCAAGCTTGGAAAGTAGACACACTCTCTTTCAGTTGGAAAAACCTGACAGCATATGCCTTCCCTCCATTGCCTCTCCTTACAAAGGTGCTTCTGAAAGTCAAAAAGGAGAGACCACGACTGATTCTCATAGCCCCAGACAGGCCACGCCAGCACTGGTACCCACTATTGAGAAATATGGACCACGGCCCACCTTGGATCTTACCACAAATTACCCATTTGCTCACAACAAAACAATCCGATTCTTCACAGCCAACTCAAAACCTTAAATCTGGCTGCATGGAAAATCACCTAAGCATCCAGCCAGCTCCTCTTTCCCAAGCAGTTATGGATGTTATTCTGGAAGCTAGGAGGCCAAACACCAGGAAGGCTTATTCGGACAAATGGAAAAGGTTTTGTGCCTGGAACCAAGCTAAAGACCAAGACACATTTCAGCCTCACATGCCTCACATTTTTCAGTACTTAACTGAGATGTTGCACAAAGGACTTTCCTTCTCCTCCATTAAAATCCATGCTTCAGCTATTTCAGCCCACTACAACACGGATCCACCCTTATTTTCGCATCCACTTTTAAGGCAGTTCCTCAGAGGGGCAAAAAACATTAGACCCCCCAGGAGAGCACCTACACCAACATGGGACCTCAATTTTGTTCTGGAAAAACTAACGCTACCTCCCTTTGAACCAGCTTTTTCTGCAGATCTTCAGTCCCTATCATGGAAGACTGCCCTGCTGCTAGCAATAACTTCAGCTAGAAGGGTCTCAGAGCTGCAGGCACTAATGGCAGTGGAACCTTTCCTCATTTTTCATCAAGACAGAATTTCTCTATGAACTAATCCTTCCTTTATGCCTAAGGTGGTTTCCAGTGTGGCTTTAAATCAAACCATCCACTTACCCACCTTCTTTCCAAATCCACAGAACAAAGATGGAGAGACTCCTGCATTCCTTGGACATTCACAGGCAACTTCGTTACTACTTGGACAAAACTAAGGCTTTCAGAAAATCTGATCAGCTCTTTGTATCCTATGTTGCAGCTTCACAAGGGAAGGCTATTTCAAAACAAACCATTTCCAAATGGATAGGACATTGCATACGTTTCTGCTATACCCATCATGGAAAACCAGTTCCTGCTACCATTAGGCCCAACTCTACCAGGGCAACAGCAACATCTACAGCTTTTCTCAGGGGGGTTCCAACCAAGGAGATTTTGGAAGCTACAACTTGGAGTTCAGTACACACTTTTACCAAACACGATCACTTACTACTTTACTCTAAGACTAGGGCAGGCTTCGCCACTGCAGTTCTGCAGGGCCTGATAGCCTCCTCCACCCTCTGATTCCTCCACCCATTCTTAGCTTTGGGATTCAACCCAAGTGTGATGACTGCAGTAGGGTAACACGATGAACATAGTACAGTTTTGTACCTACCATAAATGTAGATGTTCGAGTGTACACCCTGCTGCAGTCCAGGTTACCCTCCCTCCATCCCCTCTGAACTAACTGGCTAAAATCTCTACAATACCTTCCTGATGTATTTGCTTATAGCTGGAGAGATTTTGTGTTTGTGCAAAATTTACTCATTTTGGTACTAATTGCTGACCACCTTTTTGGGGGCACCTGACATCTGGGGCAAGAAAAACTGAAGAAAATGGCGTTGGTTGCAATATATATACCCCTGGTGCACTGACGTCAGGGAAGAAGCGACAACAACCGACGCCGGACCAAGACTTTGGAATTCCGGCCGACTGCGGGGACCGCCTGACGACAGGATAACCCAAGTGTGATGACTGCAGCAGGGTGTACACTCAAACATCTACATTTATGGTAGGTACAAAACTGTACTTTTTTGCCTCATCTTAGAGTATGACAAACATGCATACCTCTACAATGTGTTTTGAGAACACTGCTTGCATTACCTAAATACGATTATTTGCCTACTGCAAGAATTCATCCCTACAGGAATTGTGGTTTAAAGAACTGATGAGAAAGTGAAACAAGAAAGCAATAATGCTTAACAGAGTGGGTGTTTCAGGTAAATGGCAGACCACGCAAGTGTTGTTAGGCTTGCGATCACAGACTGAAGGCCTTTCCATCCCTGGAAGAGATTTCCATTAGGTGCACTGATCTGTCTTTCAGGGGAGTTTACCTCCTCATTGGAGTACAGTGCACTTCAGCAGTAAGTATATCGTAGTTATTCCATAATACCATATTACACTGGAATATAACAAGTAAGGAGAAGTAAGTTAGACATATCACAGTATGTAACATGCCAATATACCTTTATTTTGAGAATGAGGATTAATGAAAGAAGGAACTTCAGATGGAAGAGTGAGATGAGCTGTGGAGAATAGGAGAATATGTGTGAGCCATATGGAGAATAACATGTTCGATTTTTTAAGAAAACTGGATGAGTTAATAAAGGAACCACTATGGAAGATTGGGTAATGAAATTCTGGAAACACATGAATGGAAGATGTACAGCTAGAGACTAGTAGAACAAGAACTTTTAAGAACTGGAGTGAGAAATGAGTAGACTGACAGAGCGTGGTCTGTTACTGAAGTAATATTGTAGCAGTAGTCTACTGCCTTCTTAGTAAAACTCGGCTCCTCTAAAGTGATTTCTTTGGCTGCAGTTGAATGACTCTTGCACTCATGTACACATTCTACCTAAACACATATACTTGCATCTGAGTCCGCTGTGTAATGCAGATGAGTTAAATCATACTGTGGCCCAGGCTGTGGAGATGGAATTGGAGAGGTGTGATGCAGTGTATGCCTGTTTACCTTTCAGCAAAGAGGGTGTGAGAGCATGCTCAAGGGCATGCCCACTGTTAGAATTACTGGTGGAGCCTGAGGATCATAGCTGGAAATGGCATACATTACAGTGGTGAGGTGAGGAGTATGAGTAGTATGTCACCACAAATGTAGGGCACAGTTCCTCAAAATATGCCAGCTGCACATCACCACCAGATGACATAACCCATCAAACAGTGAGAGGGTAGATCTTAACCCTTACAACACTGTGCACCTAGCTACCAGACCCCAAAGGCAGCACTTACCATGTTGTGGTCTCCTTCCTTCCTTTACTTTCATATTCATTAACCCAGTTAACTTGACCAGCTGTTTAAAGATGGATCTGGTGGCATAAGTCAGGAGTGTAGAGTGATTAGGTGAGCAGTGGCCACTAAAACTGAAAGAGTACTGCTTGCACCTGTCTCACTGCCTTCCAGAACCCCTGCGATGTAATGCTTAAATGTATGGGAAAGAAAAAAGTGTACTTTGTTATTAACTGAATTTGTACAGTTGAAGCCAGCAAAGATCTAAATAAGCATTTACACCCTCCAGATAAACGTGTGTTCCTTGCCCCATTTACATTACATTCTCACTCTAAAGTCACTGCAACTTGGAGAAAGAGAGATTGTCACAAAATAAAAAGTATTGATCTGATGTTGTTAATCTTCATTTATTCCTTATTGATGGGTTCAGAACTGATCCTCGGTTCCAACTCTGCTACGGTACCAAGCTCGCGTCAGCCAAAAAACTTTCATGCTAAGATTACCCATAGTGCCTCACTCCCCATTACCTCAGATCTCATTTGCCGTGTACTGGTCAGGACGTGTCAAGCCTTTCACTCTCAGCTAAGTGATTTTTGCTTGTTGATAAAACTTTGTATTGTTGAACCTTTATCATTTGTAGATTAATAGCTCTCGCTATCACTTATCTGGTAACGTGCCTCATTCTTCCTCCCCCTTTACTGTTTTTTTCTGGTATTTCTTCCTACCATCATTGGTAGCTCCCACCCTTACCCTCTGTGGTATTCAGCAGAGGCCAATTTGCATATCAGTGCCCTGGAACTAACGGCAGTGCTTCTAGCATTGCAAGCATTCCACGAATCCCTCCCATCAGGGACTGTTGCTGTTCAGACAGACATGTCAATGGTCTGGTACATCAGTAAATAAGGGGGAACCAAATCCTGTCCTCTGTGCCAGGAAGCCATGAGAATTTGGCAATGGACGATAGCTTCCAACCACTTTCTAATAGCAACCCACATTCCAGAGGATTCCAACGTGATTGCAGACAAATTGAGCAGGTGTATTCTTCTACCTCATGAGTGGTCCATCAACCCTGCAGTGGCGTTGATGATATTCGATCGCTGGGGCCAGCCTTGCTGCAGCTTGTTTGCCTCCCCCATAAATCACAAATGCAGAAGCTACTTTGCCCTATTCCCCCCTCGGGGGAACCCATGAGGGACACGCTCATGCACGATTGGCCCACAGGACTGCTCTGCACTTTTCCCTGATACCATTGATCCCTCATTTCTTGAAGAAAGCAGTTCGGTTGAGAAGCAAAGTAATCCTTATTGCTCCTTATTGGCCTCGACAAGTTTGGTTTCCCTTCCTGTGGCGTCATCTAATATGCAAACCATGGATTTTGGATCCAACTCCGGAATTACTGTCACACCCTCAAGGGCTACTCTCCCCAAACCTCTCCAGCCTCAAGCTGACAGCTTGGTTCCTCCACTTCCAATAATTGCCAGGCAGGAGTCTTTCCTCACTTGTCCACGACATTCTTCTGGCTTCTCATAAGCCTTCCATCAGAAAATTGTATCATGATAAATGGAAGAGATTTGGTTTATGGGCTTGTGATAACATAGATCATGGTTCAGCCTCTGTTCCTGATGTACTCTTATCTCTCTCTGACCCATTACAATCCAGAGTAGCAGCTTCTATGATTTGAGTTCACCTGGCCAATTTTCATGATGGCTTCGAGGATGCCTCCTTGATTTCTCATTGCCTCTGCAAAATTTTTCTGAAAGGGGTTTCTCACATCAGGCCCCCATTAGAGAACCTATTGAACCTTGGAACCTCAACCTCGTGTTGCAGACACTAACTAAAGCTCCTTTTGAACCTGCAGCCAATTGTGAAATGAAATTTCTCTCATGGAAGTCTCTTTTTCTGGTGGTTATTACTTTAGCATGAAGGATATCTGAACTTCAGGCCTTTTGTGTCAAACATCCCTACTTAATTTTTCACTAAGGCAAGAGTATTGCTTCGGACTAATCCTTCCTTTCTGCCCAAAATAATTTCAGAGTTAACTGTGAACCAGACTATCGACTTACCAGTGTTCTTCCCTAGTTTCTCAAATAAAGGGGAGTACTGTCTCCACTTACTGGATGTACACAGACAACTACGGTTCTACCTTTACAGAACAAAATCTGACCAACTTTTTATCTCTTATTCTGGGCCTAAAATAGGAGAGTCAGTTTCCAAGATTACTTACTCTAAATGGTTAAGAGATTCCATATGTTTTGTCTACCATCATAGTAAATTGTCCCTGCCTAACAAAATTAGAGCGCATTCAACCAGATCTATGGCAACCTTGTTGGCTTTTCATTCTAGAGCTACCATGGATGGTATTGTGCAGCAGCAACGTGGGCCTCTCCATATACCTTTAATTAATCATTACAAATTGGATTTGGTCTCCAAGGGGAGAGCTGCCTTTGGCTCAGTGGTACTCAGGAATATTCTTCCATAGAGCCTCCCAGGAAACTAGGCAGCTAGGAACTCTGTCCCATCAGTAAGGAATGAATGAAGATTAACAACATCGGATAAAGAAGTTATGTCTTACCATAACGTTCCATCTGTGTTTTCATCTTCATTCATTCATTACGTCCCTCACACCATCCCGCTCCTGGAGGTTTTCAGATATGGTTATTTACTTGGTTTAGGGTATTCTGAGCAGAAAAAGCCTCCGCTTTTACATTCTTGTGCAAACTCGATCTGAGGTAATGGGGAGAGAGGCACTATGAGTAATCTTAGCATGAGAGTTTTTTGGTTGACACGAACTTGGTACAGTAGCCGAGTCGGTTCCAAACCCATAAGTAATGAATGAATGAAAATGAACAACACAGATGGAACATTATGGTAAGACATAACTTCTTTTTTCTCCAAACTGCTGTGATTTCAGACTTCATTAAAAGTAAAACATTTCAAGCTCACACATATTGCTTATAAATGGAGCTTGCAAATCATAATGAGCAGACAGTACCTTCTAAAGTAAGCTGTGTGATATTGAGCATTTGAAAGTATTGCAAATGACTAGTTGTATGGAGTGACAGCTGTACATTGAGTGTGGGAAAATTACCTTTTTTTCAGAGTAGTAAGGCATGCTATACAAATTGGCTGATTTGTGATGGTATAGAGATCAAGAGGTAGATGGAAGGAAAGAGGGAGGGGAAAGGGCGGAATCATGTCATGCATGTGGTAGGGCTATTAAATAAGTGAGTGGTGAAAAGTGGAAACTGGCAGTAGAAAGAATGGAAGTGTGACGGTCAAGCAAGAAGGGAAATATTTAAGAGTAAGGGTGTGCTATATGAAAATGAGAATAAACAGAGGATTAGACTGGTAAGTAGGATGGATTAAGGTAACATTCATGGCAGTGAGATAGAGGTAAGACAGGATGCATGCAAGCTAGAGATGACACCGAGGAGAATTGAAAAGAGAATTAAAAAGGACCAGGTGCAGCACTGTTAGACTGGATAGGAAACAAGGAGTTGAGAGGTAGACAGCACAATACAGTGTATTTTTCTTGGTACTTTCTTCCCGTTGCTGGTGACCATCGAGTCTTCCCTCATGAGACACTGCCCATTCATTGCCTTACTAGAACATACCCAGTACTGATACTGAGCGAGACATCCAGGCAAGGCCATTTTCAGGGTTCTTTGTGCCCCTGCTTAAACCTAGTCCTCCTGCTGTGCCATTTTGAAGTGTACATATTAACCCCTAGCCCAGCACCCTATGGTGACGTCTTGCTTGCCTCCCATCACCCCACCCCCCAGAACCATCACATCTTCAGAGATTTGAGCAACGAGAGCATTTATATGTTAAGTACCAACTTCACATCTCATGGCAATGTGTGCATCTGCATCTCCTTCGGGATTACCAGTGCCCCTGTCTACACATGAACACTCCCTCACTTGCAAAGACAAGGGCTGCCATCACAGGCTGGAGTAGCTGCCGCACACATTTTTCCTGATACTAGCACCTGATTTGTGTGCTCTGGGCCTATGCCCTTTAGCACTGGAGTGATAGAAGAGCTGGTTGGGGACAACCACACCTTTTACCCCCCAGGAGAGACCAGCAGCAGCTGCTCATTAGCCATCTTTCTTTTCCCATCTCCTCTGATGTCCAAGCCAATAACCTAACTTGTTGCTTGAGTTTTGGTCAGGGCTTTATTACTGTATGCCACAGAGCTGGGGCTGCAAAGTACAATGTTTGATAAAGTGGTGGACATAAGTGGGAGGAGGAGCTGCAGGAAGGGAAGGATTTTCTGTGAGGGCAGAGAGAGAAACATGGGAAGTATCTAGCATGATGAATGAGGCAGAGGTAAATGGTATTCAGCAGTCCAACCAATTAAACGAAGGAGAGACAAATGATGAAATAAGAACAGTGATATATTTTTTTAAATAAATGAAGCATGGGAATTTACTCAGGAGAAAGGGAAAGTAGGCAAGATAGAGAGAGATGGAAACCAGTTAAGGATGAGGAGAGGGAGGAGCTACACAGAGTAATAATTCTAGCTGTGTTGTGGAGTTAAAGATAGGGCAGCAGATATGGTAAACTGCAGAACAAATTTTATAAAAAGGTGAAGGGAGGAGTGAAAGGAAATGTAGAGTGTTTTAATAGATGCAGAGAGGAAAAGAAGGTTCTGGAATCATTAAGGCCAGTAAAGATGGTAGTGTTGCCTAAAGGCGGAGGAGAGATTATGGACTCAGAACTGTACACTGATTTCTTTGATAGCATTTGTCAAGGTACTGAACAAAACGTTTTAGGGAGGCTGGGGAAACTCTTATCAGGGATAATAGACTAAGGTGTTTGATGTGTAAAAGGAGAGGAGAAGGGACCCAGTAGAGCTGTTAAGTCTCCCTAGCATTATAGTCAAGGTGTTGGCCAGGAAGATAAGGGAAGTATAGGAAAAAGGGGAATGAAAAGTCTTACCTTATCATTTGCAAATAACTACATATTATTGATAGAAAATATGGAGGAGCATTTAAGGAGTCATGGTTTCATGCAGTAAACAAAGACAGGGGCTGTGAGGATAAGCATGAAATAAAGGAGATAGATGGAAGGGGTTAGATGAGAAGACATCCATGCTCATTTTCTGCAGTCCCTTGCCTTATGTTATTGTGTAGTCAGTATCTGATGTCTGCCTTATTCCGCTATATTGTAGCACAACACAGTAGCTGGTACTGGTATCAACCCTTTAGTTCCGAGTCCTCTTAGTTCTATTTAGTGAGTCAGTAGCAGTACTTAATGCCTGCAATGTTTCAGTCACCTATCAAATTTTGCCGTGCCGTTAGCGTATACAAATCATTATTGGATGTGCATAATTGTACCCCTATAATTTGAGCCCTGTGTTGCACATAACACTGTATACCACATTATAGTTGCTACTTTTTCTAATTTCAGAAGTTGTAGGCATTCAGCTGCTACTACTACTAAACGAATAAGTTGACTGTTGTAGATGTAGAGCAGTGTATGACTGACTGGGTAGTCCCCTACAGGACTGCTTACTATGCGGTAGATGCTAATTCCTTACGGTTAGGACTCTCCATCCTCCTACTTACTACAACATCTCTTGCCTTACTCTCAAACCTGGAACACTTCCTGTATCATTCCTTAACTCATGCCTCTGCACTGCTGTCACTGCCTGTGTAGCTAGCCTACTTAGACTTGGTGTCTTGAGGCAGTTGCTATACCGCCTCATTCTTACTGACTGCCCATTTCTTCTACTTGACAGCCACCTCCTGTGAATGATGGAAATACTTATTTAGTTTGGGGGTTAAACTCTCACACCAGGCTATTGTTAACCACCTCACTTCCACAACACCAGTCACTGAACACTATCCGATATTTAATCTATGTTATGGCTGTTAAAAAGAGCCTAGCAAAACTTCCTAGACTCTAAACAAGAAAATCTCATATCAGCCTCAGGTGCATGATTTATTATCTTCTTCCACATCCACCAATACCATATCTGCACATAGCATGCAAACTAGTCAACAGAGAGACCGGTAGAAGCCCATAAGGCCATCAAAACATACCAGAACTGAAACAATGTAATTGGTCACCATTAAAATCTCTCCCTCTAAATGAAGCAGTAGAATACTTCAATTCCACATTCTTAACCATCCTGGACCACCACGCCCCAACTCGCTCTATTAGAACCAAAGCTAAACCAGCCCCTTGGCTCTCTAACAATACTAGGCAAAAAATCCTTCTCCGAAACAAATCCTGGGCAAAATGGCGTACTACTAAGAATCTGACAGACCGCCAAACCATTAGAGAACATAGAAATATTACAAAAAAAAGCCATCCTGTTAGACAAAAATAACTTTTATCTCCAATTACAGCAAACCTCCCACAAGGAACCTAGAAAACTTTGGACTAGTATTAACAATCTTCTATTCCCAGGCCAATCTATCACACCCAACCCACAAGGCTCAAACCCTGAGAATCCCACACAAACAGCTAATGCCTTTAATTCTTTCTTCTCAGACGCCATCCAAACTCTTGCTAGCCACCTATCTCCTGATACCTCAAATCTGCCTACTTCTTCTACAAACCCACCCCCATTATTTCATTTACAACCAGTGTCTACTTCCTTTATTTCCTCCCTTCTCCAAAAATTAAAACCTACCACCCCCTCAGCTTACAAACTCCCAGCAGAATTACTGCAAAAAGGAGCTAAAGCCATTGGCCTATCCCATTTCCATTCTGATAAATAGATCCATAAGTGAAGGAACTATTCCATCTATCTGGAAAATTTCTCATATCATCCCACTACATAAGGGGGGGAACTCCGATGACTTTTCTAACTTTTGTCCCATAGCTCTACTATCCCCTATTGCAAAAATTATGGAAAAGTGCATCCATAAACAAATACTTAACCACCTTCTCCATAACAACCTACTTGCCAACTGTCAACATGGATTCAGACCTTTCCACAGTACCACCACTGCCTTGCTATCCTTCACAAACTGCATCAACAATAACCGCAACAAAAATATTCTTTTATCTGCAATCTTCATTGACTTATCTGAAGCTTTTGACATGGTTAATCACCAGCTACTTCTACACATACTGAATTCTCCTTCACTTGATCTTCTATCTATGAATTGGTTCACATCTTACCTAGAAAACCGACAGCAGGCTGTACTCTGGCAAAATAAACCATCTAATCACCTTTCTATCTCCCTCTGGGTCCCACAGGGCTCCATATTAGGCCCACTCTTATTTTCCATTTATATTTATGACCTGCAGTCAGCTATTCCATACTCCACCTGCATTCAATATGCAGATGACTCTACTATAATCTGTTCAGCCACTTCTCAAACTGAACTTCAGTCTCTTACCCAAAAAGCTTTCAACATTGTAGAACAATGGTTCTCACACCGCTGCCTCCTCCTAAACCCCAAGAAAACTAAACTGTTACTCTTCACACCAACCCGAAAGTCCACCTCTCTACATTTCACTTTCACTTCCAACAACGGTACTCTTATTTCTTCTGACCCAACCACTAAACTGTTAGGAATAACAATAGACAACAATCTCAACTTTGATACTCACATAAACATCACAATAAAATTAGTTAACAAAAAACTAGGATCCCTTTACAGAATTAAACCCTATCTTACACCAGTAGTTAGGACCGCTATAGCCAAAACTCACCTAATCTCCACTCTACTCTATGCTTCTCCTATATACACCAATATCTCTAAAAACAACCTCAACAAACTAGCAACATCCTATAATAATATTGCTAGATTTGCTACAGGCTCTCCTTTTAGAACCCATCACTGTTTGAATCTAAGACAACTAGACTGGCTAGAATTTCTTAACCAGCTCCAATTTCACCAGCTTACAATAGCCCACAAGACCCTGTATCAACCCAGCAACACTGCAATACTCTCTCGCCTCATTACACCTTATAATAATCTCAAAAATCTACACTCCTCAAACAAACTGCTGATCAATACTACCAAACCCAACAACTCAGCAGGTGACTCCTTGTTCTCTAACTCTGTTGGAAAAATATGGAATAAACTACCCTCAAATCACATCTCAGACTTCTCTCTCACTTTTTAAAAGGAATCTAAAACTATATCTCAATAAACACTGGCTATGCTTCTGTAGTAACCCTGACTTAACTCTTTTCCTGTTCACTAATTCTTACCCTACATCCTTTATTAATCTTCCCTTTATGTTTCAATATACTATATCATTGCATATAGAATTTATGTATGTATGTATATTGTACCTTCTCACAAAATCACTGAGTATTATAATTTGTACTTCTTATGTGAAAAAAAAAACTAATGTTTTTATGTAACAATCGCTGTTTTTATAATATCTGTCATTACTTCTATATTAACTTTGTATGATTTCTTGGAGCTTTTCTCCCCAGGCCTCTACTGAAAATGAACATGTATCCAGCTAGACTAGCCCGGTCAACAAATGTAAAATAAATAAAATAAATAAATAGAACCAAGAGAGATGTCCTTGACATTGATGACTTTGTTTGGCACATTGAGTGCACCCCCCCCCCCCAGGCTAGACAAGAACTGGGTAACTGAGAACTGCCTGTCCAAAGCCAGAATGTGAGTCAGTGTAATGGCTCTAAGGACTCCCAAGTCTGACAGATACAATTATGATCTAATGATGGCCCCAAGGGAGTAAATGGTCGTAGGCACTCCAGTCCTAGGGAGCTTGCAGAATGACATAACAGATCATAGTGTGCATGTATTAGAGACAGGAAAGGCACTGGTCTTCAGTAGCATTCTTCGGGAATGATCCCCAAATATTAGGACAAAATAATTGGCTTTAGCAGTTTTCTAAGTAGTTGTAATTCAGAGGGGATCCAGTATGTATCTGTCTGGGAAGCAATGGCAGATATACTATCCTGCTTTTACCAAGAATGGATTGCACCTTTTGCGCCAATGTTTTTGTATATTGGCAAAAACATTTGCTGTCCTTAAAATGCCTTTTTTTAGGTAGGGTCCACGCCCAGTATAACAAATTCCAATCTGGACAGTGTCAAGGTGGCATTGCTCAATGTTAGGAGTCTTAACAGGGAGAAACTGAAACTTAAGGCACTCCTGCAACTTGAACGCATCCATGTTTGCGTAGTTACTGAAGTTTTGCTTCAGTACAGTGAAAGCACTCCCCTCTGTACCAGGGTTCAGTGCCCATCATACTTTCAGATCCAAGGGTACAACTGCAGGAGAGTATCTTTTTATTAAAAACCATATAACCTAACAATAATTAGTAGTAATCCTAACTTAGCAGCCTAAATCACACTCAACAAAACTGACTGTTGTGTTATTTCTGCCTACAGATCCCCATCGTTGCCCCTGGAGCACAGTGATAACTACCTCACTGCATTTGAAGACGGTCACTGGCAAACCTAAAAACTATAATATTAAGATAATTTAGCTAAAAGAATCATTTATTGGCACACTTATACCACAAAAAAATAAATGCATACATACATACACAAATGAGTAAATATGATTAGCTTTATTTGGGCATCATTAATGCAAGTACTACTGAGCAAACTTAAATTCCCACTAGAGTCAAAACACACTTGATCCTGTTGTTACTGACATTGCCCTGGCATTTATTCTACCCTGTGTCACTACATTCCCCCTAAAGTCTGACCAGAAATTAGGTACCTTTTCTTTACTCTTTTTGGTTCCTCTGTCCACCTATGTGCTGGTCTTTAATGAATTATTTAAGGCTGACCTGCTACAGTCCATAGGTGATGTAGGCAAAACTTTCCAAGAAACGTAGGTGCTTGGATCCAGTTGAAAAGGCAGCCTCCTTCACCTTTGACTTCTGCCAATACACCAGTAATTGCATAGAAAAGTCAGTGCTTGTCCATCTATATATAATGACAAGTCTAAGAACAATCCCATACAGTGGAATACTCTTAACCAGTAAATTGTGTAAGAAAATAAGACAAACTCTTGACTATAAAAATCTATTCCTACCTTAGAAGTGTTTTGAAAGTCTACTAAATGCATAAGAGCACCATGAGGAAATGTAAAGCAGAGTATGAACTTAAAGTAGCCATTAACATGAAATGGAATTGTATATCCTTCTTCAGCTATGTTAGGAAACTAATAGGGAAGGTTCAGTAATGTACTGGATTGGTCACATACCTTTCAGCTGTCCAGATTTTATCTCATATTTTTGGTCAGTTTCACATAAAATGTGTTTTTTTTTTTCTGTCACGTCATTAATGGTTGAAGTCACTAAATAATGGCCTAGATTTGAGTTTCAGATACTATATCCTTCAGAAAATGTATGCCAAGAGCTTCCTAAGTTTATAAGAACAGTATTTTAAGTTTGTCCCTATTTTTGGGCCTTTATTCCCCCCCATTATTTTAGGCTTTGTCTAGATTTTTTTCTTGCCCTAAGAGATTGAGAAGTATGATTGGTCCACTGGTAACACCACTCACTCTGACTCAAAGGGCATAGCAGATATCGTGGCAGACAGATTTTGAATTTTACTCTCTTCACCAGTATCATCCTTGCTGCTATCCTTGCTGGATTACCTCACCCCCAAAAAATATCACTGTAGAGGAAGTCCTAGAATCCTTATACAAAGCAAAGAATACCTTTGTGGGGGTCTGACAGCATAATAGGGGTGCTGCTACATCAGTGATAAATATGAACTCTGAACCACTTTAGTCTTTCCAACCTGAACTTAGCCACTAGGTTTGTTAGAAGTATAAAGAACTGCTGCAGTGACACCTCTGCATAAAGGTGTCTGTTCTTCTGACCTTGATAAATATAAACCTATCAGTTGCACCAGACTTGTATGTAAAGCCATGAAACAAATTTTATCCAAAGTCATAACTGCAGAAAGGGTCTACTTCATGTTATCGCATGTTGAAAATATCGAACGGCAATAATGTCGTAAATGCCGTACATCGAAAGTGTTGCGGGATCATGGTACAGCAGGGATGAAAAAATTTGCTTTTTCCTCACTGTAGTGCGATCTCGGAGTTGTATGTAATTAGCGGGGGGTGAGGGGCACAGTCCCCCACAAGAACAATTTCAATGTTTTTGCCGTTCGATATTGTCATCTTTCGACAAGATAATATAGACACCTGCAGAAATAGTCAATACTACTAACTTTGACCCAAACCATTTTGAATCTGTGAAGAGTCAAGCATGCATCCTAAACCTAGTAAGCCTTTTTGAAAAGGTTAAAAAGTCACTGAGGCAGCAGACAGTGGTCTGTCGGTGCATGCTGCCTATCTTAATCTGGCCAAGGGTTTTGATACCATCCTTTATGCTTTTATTATGGACATGTATTAGCAAAACTCAATATAAACCCGTATACTGACCATTGGATTATAGATGGACTGCCTGATAGAGCCCAGGTTGTGAAAGGTGCAGGTACCCTATTAGAACGTAAATCTGTAAATAGAGTTATCTTGCAAGGTTCCCTGCTGGGGGCCACTCCACTTTGGCATCTGATTTCCTGGCACCCAGGGCAGTATCCCAGGAGTGCGGCTTTGTGGTGACTGCAAACTAGGTCCTATTATTGAATCCCTCACCTGTACCAGATTGCTGTAGCAGGGGTTGGACTATTCCCACACTTGGTTTTCAGAAAATGGTTTAAAACTAAATGCTAAAAGTGCAGCGTGATACTGTTCTGCAAACAAGCTGTTCCCACTTCTTACCATATAAACAGTTCTGTGCAGATTGACAGTGTTGCAAGAGACTTTGGCACAAATATGGATAATTGACTTTCATTTGACCAACATATGTGCATCACAGTTTGGAAATTTTTCTGTCTGGCCTAACTGGTATCCAAGATAAGTTTTTGTATCTAAAGGTTTTATCATCCCATTGTACTCTTCCTGTTGGTGAATATAGTAGTGCTTTTGTCAGGTACCAAAGTACATTACCCAACAAGAAAGAATGTCTGAAATGTGAATTAAAAGGAGATCTAGTTGTAAATAATGGGAATACAAGTTTTATAAAAGCAGTACTTTTGAGAATGCTTACATGGTAGTGGGATGAAAGATTGGAAATAGAGTATCTGTGGGAAAATGGAAGAAGGAGCAAGGATGGATAAAACTGTGGAGAAAGGGAAGTAGATAGGCAGAACTGTGTAATGGGGAAGATAATGAGAAAGGGAATATTGACATTTAGATGGAGTGAGGAGGCATAGGGCTTAGAAGAAGAAGACTTTGGCGTATGTAGTGGGAGGAGGAATGAAGTGTTGTGATTTAGGTGGAAAAGATGAAAGAATTAGAGCAGACAGGACAGGGGGCATGTTCTACACAAGTTAGGGATACAATGAGAGTGTATGGAGTGATGTACAAAGAGGTCATGGGGAGGAGAATGAAAAAGGTATTGGCGCAGCATTGTAGATAGGAGGGAGAATGGAAAGAGATATGGTAAAGGTGCAGTGGGTTAAAAAGACTAGGTAGGCTGACTGCATCATTGGTAGAGATGGAAGGTGGCAAGTCTTGGAGAAGTGAGGATATGGCAGCCGTTATATGTTTTGAATGTGGAGCATAGATTTTAATGGGCAGAAATGTTGGAAGGGGGGATATATTGTTAAAGCAAGTAGAAGATGATTAGATGGTTTGTTTATTTGGGATGGGAGGAGGGAGTTTGGTGCATGGGAAGAATTTACCTGCCTGCACTGCAGGTGAGGCAGCATCAGATGTCTGATTTGGCAGATTATCAAAGGTCCTTTGGTGCATGGAAAGAACAAATAGTGATGCTTTTACTGGCTGCACTGCAGGTGAAGTGGCATCAGATGCCTGATTTGGCAGATTATCAAAGGTCATAAGATGAAAAGGTGATAAAAAGAGGAAGTGAGAGATCATTATGGAATATTGGAGGGACCCAAGTAAGAGATTAGGTAATGGTCAAATAGAGAGTTATAATACATATGCATATGTATATGCTTCGGTCAATAAAGAAGGATAGGGTGTGAAAATGAGTAAGGTGAAAGTTGCATTCAATGTGGAGGATTAAATGAGGGGTAAATGGAGGTGTAGAAGAATGGGGAGGGGTAAATGGAGGTGTAGGAGAATGGGGAGGGGTAAATGGAGGTGTAGGAGAATGGGGAGGAAGTGCAATGGGAAATGGAATTAATGGTAATTATGTTATGACAGAAAAGTAGTATTAAATTATTCCTATATGTATATGAAATGTGAAATGTATACCAAAGGACTAAATAAACTTTTTTACTTTAGTGGGGAGACTGGGAAATTGAAATGTTTAAAATAAGAGGAGAGAAAATGCATAAGAAGAATATGGGAAAACAGATGCCTGATATTTTTTTTCTTTAAGAAGGACTGGGACTAGGTATATAGAGAAGAGTATATATACATGTTAATGTAAGCATGTGAGTAAATGGTGTGTGTGTTTGCTGAGAGATTACAGAAGTAACCAAATTTAAAAGACAATGCAAGGTTTCCTCAAGGACTTATCCTTATGTGCCAGTTTATACCAAAGACACACCTTCATAACTAATGGGTAGCTCCCAGCGGAATCATAGGTTATGGGCATACTTTAAGTAGCTACCTTTTACTGTTTCTGAAATTCTATTCATCCCATGATACATTCCAACAGACAGTGACTTTTATCTAACTTATACATGAGCTCCCATAAAACTGGAGGCTTTGTGATGGAACTTGGCTGTTTGTTTTACACAGGAAAAGCTGTTTATTTGAAAAATAAGTTAATTCTGTAAATGCCATCCCTTTACTTAATTGCTTCAATTTTCCATCTTTTAGTTGTTTGCCCCACATTTGTTATCAAATTTATTTGATTACATAGTAAATATATACTTTTCTGACTTAAAATATGCATGTCTTTGTTTCTTGATTTAAGAAAGTTGTCAAAGAATATGATCTTGTTTATCTCTATTGTATTCACTTATTCTAAGGTAATTCTGGCAGCTGTGACTTCCTAGCTTAGTTTCCCTTGAGTGCATAGTACTTCTATTCTTCTTCCAATTCATCTTAATCCTAAATGTTCTGAACAGGTTCTTATTCCTAGGTCTCTCACCTGCTTGTCCAGTCATTACTGTTTGCCTTCTGACAGTTCTTTTGACTGCTGGCAGCTTGGCTTTTAATATTTTTTATCTGATTAACTTCTAGTGCACTACACATTTGCTGTTGTTTTTCATGTTTCCCCAACTACATGCTAATTTTATAATTTTTGCTTTGTATGTTATATTTTTGTTCATACCTCTCAAACTCTTAGGGTGTGAAATCTGGACAAAGTCATACAAAAAAGGGGGACAAAAGCCTAAAAATAGGGACAATGTTAAAATATTGCTCTTGCAAACTTAGAGAGTTGATAGAATAAAAGGTTTTGCATTAACATGAATTTTCTGATAGGAATGAAGTCTGAAACATCTCTCATTATTTCCTGAATTAAATCCTCCATAATTATCCAGTGATTTGCTGGAAAAACAAAATTTTATGAAGAAAAGTAAATATATATGTATATATATAGGCAAAAATCTGGACAATCTGAAAATCTGGACATTTGAGAGGTATATCCTCATTTCCTTGATATAGATACCTTTTATAAATTATTCAGTCTTGTGTTTAGAACAAAGGCAATTCCTGATTCTGATTAGGTAATTAAAATTACTTATTACACAATGCTTTAACTGATATGAAAAATGTTAAGAACATGTGGTAATTCTTTTTGTGCAAGTCATGATTTTCATTGAAATTTTTTAATTAGTATTTTAAGTTAGCAGTTGAGTTCAAGTTGTGTTTAATAAAGATGTCACTTTTTTGCAGAATGGGAAAAAGAAGAGCTTGAGAGAAAATTGAGAGAAGATCAGCTTTTGAGAGACAAGCTCATTGTGGAAGAGAATAGGCAGCATTACGATGCTGAGCAACGCAGACAGTTGGAAAAACAGGAGGAGGAACAGAGACGTAATAAAGAGTTCCTGCTAGCAAAGATGCAGGAAATAGATATGGAAAGGGAAAGTGAAACATTTGCTGATTCTGGAGTTTTAAGTTCCTCTCAGTCACAATTCATAGATTCCCCTACTAAATCTAGCCCTTCAAATAGGATGCAGCGAACTTACAAATTTTCCGAACCTGTAGAAAACTTGTTTAATGGACTTCCAGCACATGGGAAGCCAGCTGATGCAACAAAGTCTGAAGGACAGGAGTCTAGAGGTGTTCAGGTCATGCAGTCCAGTAATGACTTGGCATTTGGTAGCTATGCACCATCATTTGGGAAAGGATCTGGAAAATCTGAACACAGAAATCAAAAAGATGTTTTTCTGGAAGAAAACCCAAGAGCAAATAGTTCTAAAAGAGACAAAAAGTCCAATCTAATGGAGCAGCTGTTTGGTTCGGGTGCCAGTGTAAGTGTTGTTTCTAAAAGAGATTTGGTGAATCCTACTGAGTATAGTGAGCTCAGCCATAATACCAGTAACCATCTACCTTGGGAGAAACTCAATATAAGTAATACTGGGAGAGACGTTTTTACCAGTGACAGCAAAAGGAATAATAGTACCGCAAAGCAAGGATCACAGATTGCAGCAACTAAATCAGCACTTAAAGTTGTAGGTTCAGTGGAAGATGAAATTGAAGAAGTTATATTATGATTACACAAGTTTCTCAGTTTTAATGTTTTATTAAATGAAAAATGCAGATAAGATATGAAATTACAGTATTTATTGTTTAGTATATCTGCTACACATTTTGGAACATAGCTTTACAAAATGATTTTTTAGAATTTATAAATTGATCTTTGTGCCACATTAATAATTTTTATCATACAAGTACTATTGTTATAATTGTGTGAGTAGAGTCTCACAAATGTATTGCTGCAAGATACGAAAGAAAAGATGCAAGGAAATGTTTGATTTGATTCTTTGTGTTAGTCACTTTCTGTTTTTGTATCCTAAATTAATCTTCCTCCAGATTTCTATCCACAGTCACACTGATCTCCACTGGATATACTCTGAATACATGGTCATTTTTTTCACTTCTAGTTAAACATTCATTTTATAAGTAGCTGCAAATTTTACTTTGACCCCAGTGGTCATTGTGTCATCACTGCACATGCTCACTTGTCTTGGCTTATATCTTGCAGAGTCAGTACAGTCACATTTTGGTCCTCTTGGCCATGCCAACCCTTCTGAGAATGTTGGGGTATTATGATTTGATTCTTTTATTTGGGTTGCCTGCTTTGAAGCAGTGGCACCAGCAAAGTCAGTGACTTATTTTTAGATATAAAGTACATTTCTGAAGTTACCTTTCAAAATGTCACAAATATAAAGAGTGTTATTTTTTTTTGTTTTACAGCAATGTATAGGAGCTTTGTAATATGCAGTGTCATAATCCACTTTGTTTTTCACATCTTTCTGAAGTGCTGCCTGATTTATGGTTGGTGAGACAGACTGTCATTACCCATTCTCCTTTAAAGTTACATATGTAGCAGCCTGCAAATTTGCTGATAGAACAACCATGATCACTCACATCTGCCTGATTATTTTAGATGTTATGTGATCCTATCTCGCCTACATTCTGTACTGATGGGCTCGGAGCCGATCCTCGGCTCCGACTCGGCACGCTATGCTATAGAGCGAAGCCTCTTATTGGCTGAGCTATTCTTTATCCCAGGATGCACCACCACTAATCCCCCAGATCTCGTTTGCCGCTTACAAGCTAGGACGTGGTCTCAAACTTGGCTGAGCTAAGTGCTGTTTTTTCTTAAAGTTTTCCTGTCAGGAAATTCTTTATTCTTTACCCAAAAGCTGTTTTAACAGCTATTGTTGTGTATTAGTGTGTTTTTGGTAAATTTGTGTGATTGATTAGGGAAAGGTTTCCGTTTAAGTTAGAGGGGCCTTCCCCTATTCTTTAGCGAGTTTTCCGTTTTTTTTTGGGAGGTCAAGTACCTGTTTAAGTTAGAGGGTTCTTGGCCCTCCTTTTTGGTGTTTGTTGTACTTGTGTTGTACTTGCTAATTTTGGTCTTTCTTAAAAAAAAAAAAAAAAAAAAAGTTTTTATTGTTGTTAAAATCTTTGTTTACTGACATAGTGTTTTTTTCTACTGTTATAGTGAGTGGTGTTTCAGGCATTATGTCCAAAGAACATAGACCCTCAGGATTCAAGAAGTGCACGAGGTGCAATTATAAAATGTCCATCACCGATGATCACTCCTCGTGCGTGTACTGTTTAGGCGCCAAGCACCTACAGGAGTCTTGCAGCGTGCGTCACGCTTTTTCCTCTAGGGTCCTCCAAGAGAGGAAGAATAAATTAATCTTGAAAGGGCTTATCAAACCCTCCTTCGAGGAGGCCCTATCTTCCTCTTCCTCTCCAGCTAAGAAAAAGAAAGCATCGGCTCCGACCAGTCCATCGGAACCGATTACTAAGAAATCTAGGCAGGCTTCTCCATCGGCTCCACGGACTTCGGAGCCGAGGGCGGAACGGTCTGCCTCGATGCCTCCAGTCTCGACTCCTCTGGTTTCGGAGCCGATGACTGGGGCTTCGAGAGGCGGGTCACCTTCATCGGCTCCACAAATTGTTTTGGAATCTCCCTCGGCACCGATACTGGTCGAGTCTATTCGGAGCCGGTCCCCCAGTCCTTCGGAGCCGATGGAGAAGTCGGTTCGGACCCGATCGGTTTCCTCCCGATCTTCCAAGATGTCGGATTCGGACATCGACAGGGTGCTCCTAAGACTGTTTCAGTCTCCTGTATTCCAGAAATTAGTTTCGGCTCCAGCCCATTCGGCTTCGGAGCCGATGGCCCACCCGGTAGTTCTGGTTCCTCCTCCAACAGCCTCGCACCGTTGGAGCCGGTGCTGGTGGAGCCGATGGAGGTTTTCGGGTCGGCCCCGACCCTTACTCCAACCCCGGCTCTCGAGTCGGAGTTCGGCTCTGTCTGCCCCGGGGGGGACGCTTCGGGACCGATGTTTTCGGTTCCGAGCCTTCCTCTCGGTGCGTCTGCTGGGGGGGTACCATCTACTGTCGTGGCCAAGGGGGTTGGACCTTCCCAGGATTCTGGCGGTCCGGCCTTCGGGGCCATGAGGAGTGCGTTGGCCAAATCTTCTTTGGCTACCTCCACGGTCTCACCAGCACCTTCCCTACATACGGAGACTGGGTCTTTGGTAGTCCCCCTGTCCGTAGACAGCGGAGCCCCGGGGCCTGAGGTCACCCCCAATGGGGGTTCCCCCCCTCCTGGAGGTCCCTCTGAAGCTTCTTCAGAGGAACCCCCAAGGAAAAGATCGTGCAAGAGGAAGCACATCGACTCCCCCGATGAGTCTCTCACGTCGGACACTGATCTTGATGATGCAGAGGGGTCCCCTAAGTCGTCCTCAGATGATGTCTCCTTTGCAGACATCTTGGAAGCCCTCAAACAACGAGGCGGCTGGCATTCCAAACCCCCTTCTGCTGACGAGTCGGTGTTCCTCAAGGCCTTCGGGGCTCAGCCCTCCGCCTCCTGGGTGTCTCCGCCCTTCGACGAGCTCCTAGATTTGATCTGTCAAAGGGCGTGGGAACATCCAGACTCTGTGGAACCGGTGCCTGCTCGCCCAAATAAGTTCTTATCAGCACCCCCAGAGAAGGAGTTTTTGACCAAAGGTGTGGCTGTAGATGCCTTGGTGGTGGCATCTGCTACCCAACAAGATGTAGCAGAGGCTTCAACGTCCGTCCATCCTCCTAATAAGGAGTCTAGGAGCATGGATCGGTACGGGAAGCACACCCTTAGTTCAGCGACCTTTACCTTAAGGTCCCTGAACTATTTAACGCACTTCACTAGATTTCAGAGGGATCTGATCAAGGAGCTTTCAGATACCCTCTTGGGTAACCTACCTGAGCAGCTGGCCCAGATGGTTGGCTCTCAGTTGGCTACGCTGTCATCGATATCAAACTCGTCCATGAGGCTCATTTCATATGCGGCCGAGGGGGCGAGTAGAGCGGCGGGTACGGGTGTTGCTCTACGGAGGCAAGCCTGGCTCCGCCTGTGTCATTTTGCGGAAGCCTTTAAGTCTTCCTTTGCCGACGCTCCCTTTGATGGGTCCTCTTTGTTTGGACCCAAGGTAAAGGACACATTGACCCGCTGCGAGCAAGAAGGTAAGACTTTGACTGCCGTGGGGGCACGATTTTCCACTCCCTTTCGGCCTTATCCCAAGGCTAAAAGAGGAGGGAAAATGTGGTTCCGTAAATCCCAAAAGTCTTATCCGTCGCAGCAGGACAATCCCCCTTCTAGAGGCAGAGGAGGGGGAAATTTTTCTGGAAGACGCCATCCCAGAGGCGGCAGAGGGCCCCGCAACACTGGAGACCGCGAGTCCTTTCGTGGCTCTTCAGTCTTCCACAATCCCTGAAGGATTGCCCGACTGTGCAGCTCCGGAGCCAGTCGGGGGGTCGTTTTTCGAGGCACCTAAAAGCCTGGGAAGGTATCACTCAGGACCGATGGGTGCTTCGAATCATCGCCGGAGGTTACACCATCCCTTTTTCTCACTCCCCACCTCCGTCCAAGAAAATCCCGGACCCGCCACCCAGTCAACGGGAAATGGCAGCCTTAGAAGTCTCAAAGCTGCTTCAAAAAGTCATCCAACCGGTCCCCGCAGACCAGATCGGATTAGGGACTTACTCAAGATTCTTTTTGGTGCCAAAAAAGACCGGGGACTTGAGGCCCATTTTGGATCTCAGCATCCTAAATCGTTCAGTCAAAAAGTCCAAGTTCCGAATGGTCACCTTACAATCCATTCTCCCACTGCTGGAGAAAGGTGTTTGGATGTGCTCCATAGATCTCAAGGACGCCTATTACCACATCCTGGTAGATCAGGCGTCCAGGAGACATTTGCGCTTCAGCCTGGGAGACGGTCATTTTCAGTTCTGCGCACTGCCCTTTGGTCTCACCACAGCCCCCAGGGTGTTTACGACTGCTCACCTGAGGAGTCTAGGATTCCAGGTGTTTCCGTATCTGGACGACTGGCTCCTAACTGCCACCTCCAGGTGTCTACTATTGCAGAACCTACAAGCCACAGTATCACTGGGCACTTCCCTTGGAATCACCTTCAATTGGCTAAAGTCTGTGTTGCTGCCATCTCAGCGCATAAGGTTCATCGGAGTAGAAATAGACTCAAACCGAATGCTGGTCTATCTTCCTACAGAAAGGATACAAACTATACAGGCTCAAGTCTGAGCCTTGCTTCTCAGATCCAAAGCTCCAGCCAGGATGGTCCTGCAGCTATTGGGCTCTATGTCGGCCACTGTTCTTCTAGTCCCCCTAGCAAGATTGCATATGAGAATTCTCCAGTGGCTCCTTTCGACACAGTGGTCCTTTCAGGATCTCCCTCTCAGTCACCTCATACGGATTATGGAAACCTGCAAACGGGACCTTCGCTGGTGGCTGGTGCCCTCCAATCTGGATCAGGGACGACCCTTTGTTCCACCTCCTCCTATTGCCACTTTGACTACGGACGCCTCCCAGATGGGGTGGGGGGGCATTCCCTGGGCAGGTCAGTCCAAGGCAAATGGCATTCAGAAGAGAGTCTCCTTCATATCAACATTTTAGAAATGAGGGCGGTGCTTCTGTCTCTACAAGCCCTCCACGATTACCTCCCTCAGGGCATAATTGCCGTTCACTCCGACAACATGTCAGTAGTCTGGTATCTGAACAAGCAGGGAGGGACCAGATCCTACCTTCTTTGCAGAGAGGCCATGAGAGTTTGGGAATGGGCAGTGGCGACCAGACGTTTTCTGGAGCAACTCATATCCCTGGCAAATCCAACGTGATAGCCGACAGACTAAGCAGAACTATCCTCTCTCCTCACGAGTGGTCGCTGAACGATGCATTGACAACTCAGATCTTCAGCAGATTGGGAACTCCTTGTTGCGACCTCTTCACAACCCCGCTGAACGTGAAGTGCAGAAAGTTCTTCTCTCTCACTCCAGCTCCGGGGGAGAGTCCTATGGACGCATTAGTCCATCCTTGGCCCACCGGCTTGCTATACGCCTTCCCTCCAGTTCCCCTCCTTCCCAGAGTGATCCAAAAGGCATCTCACTTGGGGAGCAAAATGATCTTAGTTGCCCCTTACTGGCCTCATCAGGTATGGTTCCCCTATCTTCGGAAATATGCACTGGATGGTCCATGGTTCCTGGATCAGATCCCAGACATATTAATTCATCAGTCGGGACAACTCCACCAGTCCCTTCACACTTTGAAGTTAACAGCTTGGCTCCTCCTCTTCCGACTATAGTCAGGAATCATACCTTAGACCCGGAAGTCATACATATTTTATCATCGGCCCACAAGTCTGCCACTAAGAAATTG
Organism: Protopterus annectens; assembly: GCF_019279795.1. NCBI lineage: Eukaryota > Metazoa > Chordata > Ceratodontiformes > Protopteridae > Protopterus > Protopterus annectens. Next base: position 114,917,715 of record NC_056726.1, on the reverse strand, counting down.
TATACTAGCAAATGGAAGAGATTTGCTATTTGGGCTCAACTCCGGGGTCTGGATCCCATCACTATTCCTGTATCGGAAGTCCTGAAATTTCTAACTTCCCTATTCAATCAAGGTTCTTCAGTCTCTACCATCAAGGTCCAATTGGCAGCTATTTCCAATTTTCATGAATCTATAAACCCACCTTTAATGAACAACAGACTGTGTAAAACCTTCATGAAAGGTGCTGCGCTTTTACGACCTCCGATTTCTCATCCTGCTCCTACGTGGGATCTCGATGTGGTATTACGTGCCTTAACCTCCTCCCCCTTCGAACCGGCAGCAACATGTGATTTGAAATTCCTATCTTGGAAAACTGCCTTTCTGGTCGCGATTACTTCTGCCAGAAGGGTTTCAGAGCTTCAAGCTCTATCTGTAAAACCACCGTACCTGGTTTTTCACAAAGATAGAGTATCCCTCAGGCCTAATCCATCCTTTGTCCCTAAAGTTTGTTCCAGTTTTTGCCTGCAACAGTCATTAGAACTTCCAGCTTTCTTTCCAAAGTACTCAAACAAAGCGGAATACATCTTCCACACATTGGATGTTCACAGGCAATTGCGTTTTTAGTTAGACAGGACCCAACAAACAAGGAAAACAGATCAATTGTTTGTGTCCTTTTCGGATAATAAATTGGGCAAAGCCGTCACAAAGGTCACTATTGCCAAATGGATCAGGGACTGTATTAGTCAAGCTTATTCCTCTTCTAATAAAGAGCTTACAACCTCTGTCAAAGCTCACGCTACAAGAGCTATGGCTACTTCAATAGCATTCCATTCTAAGCTTGCCATTAGTGACATTTGTGCTGCGGCTACGTGGTCTTCCCCGCACACTTTCATTTCTCACTACAAATTGGATGTGGCATCTCGGGGGCGAGCTTCATTTGGTTCCACAGTGCTCAGGAGTGTTTTCCAGTGAGCCACCCAGGATTTAGGTGCTAGGGACGCTGTCCCATCAGTACTGAATGTAGGCGAGATAGGATCACATAACATCTTTTAGTTATGTACTCACCATAACTTTAGATGTTTGGGATCCATCTCGCCTACATTCCCAATAACCCACCCTCCTTCCCCCTGCCTTGGAGATCAGAAGAGATCGGACGGTCCGAATTCTATTGTTTCATCTTGAAACATCTGGCAATGTTATATAAACAAGTTATGTGTGTGTGCATGAATGCGGACAAACAAGATCTGGGGGATTAGTGGTGGTGCATCCTGGGATAGAGAATAGCTCAGCCAATAAGAGGCTTCGCTCTATAGCATAGCGTGTCGAGTCGGAGCAGAGGATCGGCTCCGAGCCCATCAGTACAGAATGTAGGCGAGATGGATCCCAAACATCTAAAGTTTTGGTAAGTACATAACTAAAAGTTAACCTACGTGTAGTTTGTTCTTTGCATCTTCAGTCTGCTCCACGTATTAGTGAAACCCCTTGCTGACTTGCATTCTGTTTCCTGCAGTGGAATATTCCAAAGCCCTATCACTCTTTTATGTAAGTGTTTTTGTGTTGGTTACCTTGAATGCTGAAGTGCAGCACGTTGCTTCAAAGGGGGAGGACAGGTCCTTAAGAAACCGAATAAAAACAGATCTCTCATCTGCACCATAGTAGGTAAAGATAGCAGCAAACACTTTGAAATGGCCATGGGTTAAACAGTTTTGAACTATGTACATCGTTTGACTCTCTGCTTTCAGTTAACACAGAGTCTAAATGGATAACAATGTATCTGTCACATTCATTGACATACCACTGCCTCAGCCACTGCAGTTTCAAAGTATTTGGTATTAACCTATCCAGATGGTGCTTTTTCCCCAGCTACAGGACGTTGATTGAGTTGCCACAACCCATACTCAAACATCACTTCACTTCAAAACAGAAAGCTGTTATGAACAAAAGCAGCATTTCTGCCATACCCAACTTACCATCATTGTTGAGGGTTCTGTACAAAAAGAAATTGTCAGCTGATTAAATTCTGGACAGTCGCAAAGAACTCTGCCCCAGCAGCACATGTAAATCATTCCATGCAATTGTGATGTTACGCATATTTGCATAGTTTGTTGTCTCAGAGAAGTCTTGCCGATGTAATGCATGTAGACCCTCTGTATTTAACTGTAATATTGTGCAGTTATTTAACCCATTTCATACAACAGTTTCCCATAAATTATTTTTACTTGCCAATAAAAGGTCTTGAGACTTATCCACCAGCTGCACCACATATAAGCTTATGCATCTGTTGTGCTTGCTGTATAACTTGCATTTGCGATCTTATTTTTATATGCAATGTTTTTGCCAAATGCAATATACGTTTTTTTATCTGTATACTTCTGCACAATTTTATTCCTGTTACAGTAAAGTGTTAATTTAGGAGCAGAGTGCAGGCAGGGGTGGATGTTTTTTTTTTTTTTTTTAACAGATAGATGAAGTTAATGTAGTGTTAGTTCAAGTGGCCAATGCTGTAGCAGTCATTTTTTGAACAGTAGATAAACCAAGACAAACACAGTTGCATGGGGGTGGGGATTTGTTCCATGAGTGTTTTAAATCAGTAATTCTCTTGCAGGTCATAAGACCCATTGTGAGTAGCCCACTCATAATTTCATTAACTACACTATGATAAAGTTCTCTTAGGAAATATGGACCTAATTTACACACAGCTCTTCGATGTCACTCACTGTGGTGAGATTAGCCCTGAACTAACAGTATATTTCTGGTACCTGACAAATCTTCGAACGCTCAAAATTTCAAACGTTACATGGTCGAGACCAAACGTTCGAAATTTTAAGTGTTCAAAGATTGACTTTCAGTGGCGCCATACAGTGCAGAGAATTTCCCTTTTGTGCACTGAAATGTGGTCTCGGAGTTGGTATATATAAGTAGGGGGTGTGGGGGTTGCAGGCGCTGTTAGTGTTTTTTTCTTTTTTTAGTTTTAGATTTTTTTATGTCATGTCCAAACATCCAAATGTCGAACATTTGGTCTCGACATTTTGGATGTTCGAACATTTAATATAGACCCTATATTTCTGCATTCCACAGTATTGTATAGCCATTTGTACCTGTATGTATCTAGTGTTCACCTCTAATACAAACAGCTACAGTGCAACTCAGTGGCAGCAGTATACTCTCTACTGAAATCTGTCCGTATACCATATTAGTGCTTGAAGTGTTCCTAAGCTGTGCTGTTTGTATGTCATCTGCTACATAGTTCTACTGAAACTGGTAGTAAGTCAAGTATAAAGATGCAGTAGACTCAAAATCCATCACCATAGCGTATGTTTAGCAGCTGCTTGACACCAACAGAGTCCGGAAAAAAATGTTGTATACCAGGTAATTGCTGCCCATAACTGCATGCTTGATTAAAAACCTACTTACAACTTGTGCCTGCATTTCTTTGTAGTAGTTCAGAAGAAAATGAAATTAGATAATTAAATTAAAAAAATAACTGCTGTGAGAAACTTCACTGTAGATGTATACTGTTGTCCAAATATTACATGGAGACATATTTTTGTATCAGACAAATCCAGTTTGTCTGAAGAATATTTGTTCCCAAGAACTTGTCACTGGATAATCTTAAGTAAATTCCATCTACAAGCAGTCCCAGCAAGGGTATAACTTCATTAATTCCAGACACTTCTAATGCTTGCAAGTAAATAAAAGTATTTTAAGGTAACCCTGTTAAAGACTGCAGTTTCAATTCATGGCACCACATTTAAATTGGCACATGCCCAATCTTACTTCATAGACAGACCTCTGCACTGGAATAGTAATTGGATGTTTTGAGAAATTCAGAGAACATACACAGTTCAAGGAATCCTGTAAACTGCTTCAGGAGTACGTAACTTGTGTATTAGGCATGGGTTCCAGTTGAGTGCAGTCAAGCAAGTGCCTCGCTTGGCTGAGCCTGTATTTTTATGCTCTTTGTATTTTTTTCAAGAATTTGCCATAAAGAGTAGTGTTTTTAATAAAATTATGAGTGGGCAAATCACAGTGGGTTTTATATCCTGCACTAGAAGTACTAATTTTAAATATTCATGGCAAAAATTCTCACAATGCAATTGTTTGTTTTGTAAGTTATGGCTTTATCATCAAATACTTGTGGCTCCATCAACTTGCATATGCTTGAATGTGCATCTTTTCAAGATTTTCTACATCCCGTTCAATAGTATAGTGAGCATCATTGATTCATTACCAAGTAACCAGATAATTTGTAATCTGTATTTGCATGTACTGAATTCTTTAAGTTGTGGTTTGATACATTCTAAGCACGGGGTGACACCACAAACAGGTAGGCTACAGTGCCATTATCTAATGTTTTTAGATGCCATTTTCTTTGTTAGTCTGGATGCTTTGCTGTCTGAAACCATATTGTGGCTTGGCTTTGCTGATCCATGTATATATTTGTTGCACTTTGTGTTTGTTCATACAGATACTTGCTGTTTGTCCACATTTTTAAACATGGGTTCATCAGTTTAGCTCAACAGCAGCTGTCCTAAGCTATGTCTCCTTACCTGTGTGCCCAGTGTAATTGTTCTTGAGGTGCTAGTTGTTTCAGTGTCAGACTCCTTTTCTCTTGCGGTGCTTTTAATAACTCATGATTTTGCTGTATGTTGATATTTTGCATTGTTAAGATATGCTTTCAGTGCAGGCTTATTCCGTGGTATTGCAGTGTCCTGTGTTCTACTCACAGTTTTCTGTCCCCACTTTTTTGTAATAAGTAAATGCTGTATACATCCATTCTGAAAGAGTCCTCTTGACAGAACTGTGCTGTTAGGGTAGTTCATTTTCAACTAGTACTATCAAAGCGTTGAAAAGGAGCTCCAATCCACACCAAAAGGTCACTAATTGGAAACTATTTTGCAAAGCAGAGAACTGTTACTGGCATATGTGACAGTAGTATGCTATAAACCGCCTCCAACATTTTTTCTTTCTGCAAATTGTACAGGAACTGATTCAGAAATATTTATGCTGCTTCTGCTTTGCTTGTTTGGTCCACCTCATATGTTTATATTTACGCTTTATTGTGTTTTTATTTGCTAACAAAGGAGGAGGGCTTCTCCAAACACTAAATTTAGCCATTGTCTGGGCCATTAGGCAGGTCTCCTTCTATTCCAATGTTGCAGTATTCTACATGCGGGTTTACCCTTCATCCTTTCACATACGTCGGCCAGTATTCCAAAGTTTTTCAGTCCCTCAGAGTGCGTTGTGTGCATCTGATGTGGCAGCAGAAACGTGGGACTTAAAAGTGATGTCCGTACGCACCAGCCCTCAGATGTTTACAGCCACCCGTCGTACACCAGGTGTTCCTGCTGCCCGCTGACATTGGGTTTGAAAAAAATCAGATAAGTACCCCAATGGGGAACCTTTCAGTCTTTATTTTAATTATAGCCTGTCCATGTCATCCTGAAGGGGAAAGTGTAAGTGAGGCCGGCAGATTCCCCACAAGGACACTCACGATCAGTGCCTTTTGTTGTCTGGGCAAAGAACACGACCACGAATCCTGTTGGTCAGGTGTTCATCCCTAAGACACTTCATCGCTGATTGCAGGCTCCAAACCTTTATCTTAAGAACCAGCTTGCGTTGAGGATGGAAGGCGCTTCTAGCTTCCCAGTAGAACCGCCAAAGAAAAGGCCCAATTCCATGTGGCCTACCTATTCCCCTGCGCCTATAGTGACCATACCTCATCCTGTGGCCAACATCGGCTTGGCAGAGGAGTTGGCTTCCGCCATACAAGATAAAGCAGGTACCTACGAGGAAGCCACACAATCTCAAGTAGATGGCACATCCATAGAGGCACTACCAGCATCTGTGTCAGATGCTGGGAAGGAACCAGATTTCTCAGTGGGCCCGTTGGATTCTGCCAAACCCATCCACCCCTCTGACCCAAGGCCTTCTCTTACCCGGACGCCAGCTAGGCCGCTAAAGAAAAAGCAAGAGACAACTGAAAGCATGCCTGATTGGCAAGCCTTCAGCCAGTGTCTCTTCAATGCTTTTTTGGCCCTACGCCTGACCTCAGTAGGAAGTCCTACTGTTGTCTTCCACTCCAGAGCCCTAGGCCCCTGACTTCTGACACTACCAGGAGAGACGAAGGGGAACTTTGACTCCTCCTCAGAGGTCTCTCTCTCGTACACTTCTCAGATCTCCTCTCCACTGGGCTATGGCTCCCCTGAAGAAGAGTCAATTGACCCTGACTCCCTAGCAAAGGATTTACCCTTCAGAGAGATTGTTAGTAAAATGAAAGACCACTTCAAGTGAGAATCCACTGTCATGACTAAAGTACAGAAGAGGTTCTATGACCTTATACAGATGGACACTCCCAGCCCTTTAGCTGTGCCTCCTATTCTGCCTTTCTGGATGCCTTTTTTGCAGCATTACCTCAGCCCTGGCTCACAGCCTGCAGCCCAACGCAGGGCTAATTAGACTGTACAAAGTTCCAGAAACAGAGTAGTTTCTGATAAAGTTCCCTCCAGCTGACCTTGCCAGTGTCTCCATCCCCACTGATAGGGCTACCAAACTGTTACTACTACTATTCTCCCAGCTGACAAGGACAGCAAGACAGTGGTGCGTCTGGGCAAGAAGATTTACACTTCTGCCACTCTGGCCTTCAGGGCCACCAACTACCAAACTCACATGGCCAAATATTCCCTAGCCATGCTGGAAAAAGTCTCCAAGGACTTGACCAACATCCCAGATTGTGAAGCCAAAGCCTCTCTGTCCTCCCTCTTAGCTTTCCCCTCTCAGGTGAACAGACACTCCGTGAGGTGTAGTTATGGTGCAGCTGAAGTCTCAGCTAGTTCAGCTGCATCAGCTTCTGCCTTAAGGAGATATTCTTGGCTATGCCTTCAGCCTCTCCCTGATGATTTCAGGGCTAAACTGACTGATGCCTCCTTGGATCACTCCACCTTATTTGGCTCCAAGGTAGCTAACCTCTTCAAGTCCCTTCAACAGAAAGGCAAGGAAATGCAGGAACTAAAACACCTGCTAGTCTCGCCTATTCCTAAGTTCCATAGGAACTACCCTGCCAAGACTCAATTCATAAGAAAACCGTCTCGACCTATGGCTCCCACTAGGACCAGGAGACCTTCAAGAAAGCAGCCCCCTCTGGCTAGAGCTTTTCCAGCCCCCAGCCAGAGGTCTCCCTTTCAAGGCAGGGCAGGTAGTGTCTGACTACCTGCCAGTCTTACCACTCCCTCCCCCCACCTGTCTACCCTGTCTGCCCGCCTCTCTCACCGTCGTTTTTGTGTGGTCCCACATCACCTCAGACAGTTGGGTCATTTCCATCATTCAGAATGGCTACTTCATGTCCTGGATCTCCCTTCTTGTATGAAAAGGCATTCCTCAGCCACCCACCAGTGAGCTCCACCTGCTACAGCCTGTAATGAAAGCACTGCTGACTTAAGGCACCATAGAACCAGTGCCTCTGGAAGGAAAAGGAAGGGGTTTTTACTCAAGGATTTTTCTGGTACCAAGGAAGGAAAGACCATGGAGACCTATACTAGATCTCTCGCTCCTCAACCCTTTTCTAAGGGTCCCCACCTTAAGAATACTCACTCTCCCCAACCTCTTTCCCCTGCTCCTGCCCCAAGGGTTCTTGGCAACCCTAGCCATAAAGGATGCTTATTTGCACATCCCAGTAAAGCCCACATTCAGAAAATACTTGAGATTTTTAGTGGGCTCATCCCACTTTCAGATGTTCTTCATCTCACATTGCTGCAGTCCTTACTTATGGGTAGTCCGCTGTCCTCTGTCGGCCCGAATACCAAAGTATTAGGCTGACGTCGGTCATGGGCGCACAGCCCTGACATCAGAGCGTCAGGGTATAAAAGCGCATGACCGACGTCATATCCTCAGTCTTTTTTGCCGCATGGTCCGATGCAGAAGCAGCGTTGCAAGTGCCATTCGGCTTTCTGAAATTTTTCGTTTTCGGAGTTTCAGACATACCAAGTTGGGCTAAGTACCCCGTTGGGGAGCATTTTTGTTTTTTCTTGCCTCAGTTGTTTACCGGATGTCAGAAAAAGTGAATAATTGTATTTCTTGTGGGAAGCAGATACCGCATAGGGATTACCACTCGCTTTGTATCCCTTGCTTGGGACCGGAGCATGACGTAGTTGGGTGTCGGTTTTGTGCTAGGTTTAATAAGCGCACTATTAAGAGAAGGCTAGATTGCGCTAGTTTAGTTTTTGGCAAACGGTGTAATTATAATATGCCGTCGGATCCTCCGACGCCTTCCAAGAAGCGTAAAGACAAATCTGTAAAGCCTAGACAGGATGATTCGTCCATTTCGGACGCCGGTCCTTTAGAGACTGCAGTGGAACAGGTGGATCCGGCTGAAGTTTCTGTTGAGTCTCAGGGGGAAACCTTGATTTTACAGGATGTGGCCTCACAGGAGTCAGGTCAGGCTGAAGGGGCCTCTCAGGTTACTATTCTCCCTTCTTTGCCTAAGGGGGTAAGGCCTTCTGCTACTGTTTCTAGGGCTCTTTCTAAGGGCAGGACTGTTTTGCCTTCTTCTGGAGTTAGTTCTGGTTCTTCAGGGTCTGTACCTAAGAAGCATATGCTTAAAATTGCAGAAGCCTTAATTTCTTTAATTAGAGGTTCCATGCCCCCTCCTGATAAGAGGCCCAGGGTCGAGCCAGAGTTGGAAATTTTGGAGCAGGCCTCGGATGATTCTGAGTCTTCTGCTGAGGATATTCAAGATTTTCCTCCTTATTCGGATTCCGATGCAGAGGATTCTACTCCTTCTGCTTCCCCTCCAGAGGATTTTTCATTTTCAGAAACCTTACACTCTATGAGGGAACATTTTAAGTGGGAAGGACAGGATTACTCAGATTCCAGAAAGAGGCTTAGAGAGTTCTTGTTTTTACCACAGCACAGACCCTTGGCTATTCCTCCTGTTTTGGATGTTGTTCAGGATGTTTTTTCAGAGGCCTCATTTAATACAGATTCTATGCCTCCTGCACCAGTTAAGCCGGACAGGTATTATAGGGTACCTGAGGCTCATAAATACCTATATAAGAGTCCTAGGGCGGACCCAGAAACTATTAGTCAGGGGCCTAAGGGTGTTAGGGCTTCTGTTGTAAAGAATCCGGTTCCTCTAGATAAGGAAGCTAGAGCTTTGGACAGATGGGGTAAGAAGGTGTACACCTCTTCTACTTTGGCAATGAGGGCTTTAAATTGCCAGTTTCATATGTTGAAATATCAGAATTTCCTCCTTTCTCAGCTAAAATCTAAAGTGGATGCTTTGGCGGAGGGCATAGAGTGTAAAGAATTGCAAGATTTGGTGCATGTTTCTGAACAGGTGGGGAAACATTCTTTGCAGTGTGGCTTTGATGCTTTGCAGGCTTCTTCTAGAGTGGCTGCCACTGGTTCAGTTCTTCGTAGGCATGCCTGGCTTAAGGATCAGAATTTATCTGAACATGTTAAGTCTAGAATTCTGGATGCCCTTTACAGTCCGAAGTGTTGTTTGGTCCTCCTGTGGAGTCTGTTTTGAAGAAAATGGAGGACAAGGCTAAGTCTATGCAGACTGTTAAAGATTTTTTGCAGGTTCAATCTCCTAAGTTTAGTAGAAATTGGCCTGCTAAGGGGTGGACGTACCCTTCTGATTCCCAGTCTAGGGGTAGATCTAGGCGTGGTAGGGGCAGAGCTCAGAGTACCTTTAGGCCTAGAACCTGGAGTTCGCCTGCTCAATCTGCTGGTGAGGGTAGGGGCCAGTCCTTTCGTAAACAGGCCCAATGACCTGCATTTTCAGCTGCCAGATTCTTCTTGCCTGGCAGCTCCTTTGGGAGGAAAGCTAGCTCTCTTCAAGCAAAATTGGTTTTAGTCACCCAAGACAAATGGGTGTTGGACATTATAAACAAAGGTTACAAGTTTTATTTCCATACATTGCCTCCTTTCAAAGGTATGCCAGACATTCCTCCTCGGCAAAGGATGGAGGCTCACAAACAGATTTCATTACTTCTTCACATGGGAGCCATACAGCCAGTACCTCCTTCAGAAGTGGGTCTAGGGTTTTATTCCGCCTGTTTCTAGTACCAAAGAAAGGGAACACGTGGAGACCGATTTTGGATTTATCTCTCCTCAACACTTATTTGGACATTCCAAAGTTCAAAATGTTGACATTACAACAGCTTTTGCCTCTGCTGGGAAAAGATCACTGGATGGTAACTCTGGATCTAAAAGAGGCTTATCTTCATGTTCCTATCAGGCCCAGTTGCAGGAAGTACCTGCGTTTTGAGCTGGAAATTTACATTATCAGTTCTCTGCATTGCCCTTTGGCTTATCTACTGCCCAGAGTGTTCACAAAGGTTCTGGCTCCAGTGATAGCCTTTTTCAGGATGGAAGGAATACAAATTTATCCTTATTTGGACGATTGCCTGATTATTGCACAAGACAAGGACAAGCTTCTTCAGCATCTACGGTATGTGATGGTAGTGTTAAGATGCCTAGGGTATTCTGTGAACGAAACAAAGTCCAGTCTAGTACCCTCTCAGGACATGTGCTTTCTGGGTGTGAGACTGAATACAGCTTCCCAGATGGCTTTTTGACCCCGGACAAACAGAAAAGTCTTTCACTTTATTTCCATCAAATGTCTCTACAGTCCAGGCTGACTGCAAGGACAGTCCTTCAAGCCTTGGGGTTCATGGCATCTTGTATTCTGGTGCTTCCCAATGCCAAATTGCATATGAGGAAGCTTCAATGGTATCTCAAAAATCTATGGACACAACACTGCCAGGATCTAGACACTGTCATTCAAATGATACCTTGCATTCAGAAGGAATTTTTGTGGTGGGCTCAGGAATGTCACCTAAACAAGGGACTCTCTGTGACCCGACCAGAGGCGAGTCAGATTCTAACGACGGATGCCTCGGACAAGGCTTGGGGAGCACACCTCAATGGGAAATGGGTGCAAGACACATGGCCTGCCAGACTTCAACATTTGCATATCAACTTGAAGGAGATGTTAGCAGTACAATTTGCATTAATGGCTTTCAAGGATTTACTTCACCCAGGGCAGGTGTTGATTCTAACAGACAACACAACTGTCATGTGGTACATCAACAAGCAAGGGGAACTCATTCGTACCCTCTTTGCAGACAAGCGATGATTTTGTGGGAGACAGCTCTCAGTTACAACCTCAATCTTCAGGCAAGATTTCTACCAGGAGCACAGAACTCCTTAGCAGATGTATTGAGCAGACAAATAGTGGATCCTCACGAGTGGAAATTGGATCCTCAGGTATTTCAAAAGTTGACAGTGTCATGGGGAACTCCAGACATAGATCTGTTCGCTTCTCCACTAAATTACCATTTGCCAAAGTTTTGCACAAAAGGGTTTCATCCCACAGCTTGGAAGGTGGACGCTCTGTCATTCAGTTGGGACAATCTTCATGTATATGCCTTTCCACCTCTACCTCTTCTGCCCAAGGTTCTCTTGAAGGCCAGACAAGACAAGCCATCCATGATCCTGATAGCACCGGATTGGCCTCGACAACACTGGTACCCACTACTGAGGAGTTTGGTCCGAGAGCCTCCATGGCCTCTGCCTTTGATTCCACACCTTTTGTCTCAGGAAGGCAATCACTTTCTCAATGTCAGAATTCAGTCTCTGCATCTAACAGCCTGGCATATTTTGTTTTAGATTCTGGATTCTGGAGGTTCTCAGCTTCCACAACGAGTTTTGAATGTTATTTTGGAGGCCAGGAGGCCTAGTACAAGGAAAGTTTATGCTCATAAATGGAGGAGATTTTTTATTTGGAGCAAAGGGAAGGACTTTGATGTTTCCAAGCCTAATTTGAGTGCTTCCTTACAATATCTTACTGAGTTATTAGACAAAGGTTTGTCCTTCTCCTCCATAAAGGTTCATGCTGCAGCCATTTCTGCTAATTATGACTGTGACCCTCCTTTATTCTCTCATCCTGTGTTTAAGCAGTTTCTCAGAGGGGCAAAGAACATAAGACCCCCACGTAGAGCTCCTACTCCTGCTTGGGATCTCAATTTTGTGTTGGAAAAGCTTACTCTACAACCTTTTGAGCCTGCAGCTACGGCCGAGTTAAAGTATTTGTCATGGAAAACTGCTTTTTTGTTGGCCATTACTTCTGCAAGAAGGGTTTCTGAATTACAGGCCCTTATGGCAGTGGAGCCTTTCTTGATTTTTCATAAGGATAGGGTATCTTTGCGTACTAATCCTTCCTTTATGCCTAAAGTGGTTTCTAGTGTGGCCTTAAACCAAACTATTCATTTGCCTACTTTTTATGCAAATCCTCAAAATAAAGGGGAGAAGATTTTGCATAATTTGGATATTCACAGGCAGTTGCGTTATTATTTGAGCAGAACCAAGGAGTTCAGACAGTCTCAGCAGTTGTTTGTTTCTTTTGCTTTGGGTTCACAGGGTAAACCTGTTTCAAAACAAACTATTTCTAAATGGATTGGGTTTTGTATTTCTTTTGTTATTCCCATCATGGTAAGGAGATTCCGACTGGGATCAGACCTCATTCCACTAGAGCTACTGCAACTTCTACTGCCTTTCTAAGGGGGGTAGCTACAAAGGATATTTTGGAAGCAGCCACTTGGAGTTCAGTACATACTTTTTCTAAACATTACCTCCTTCCTCTTTATTCTAAATCTAGGGCTGGATTTGCCACTGCAATTTTACAGGGCATTTTAGCAGCCCCTAATGCTTTATGATTTTTCCGACCTCCCTTTCCCGTTGCTTTGGGATTCTACCCATAAGTAAGGACTGCAGCAATGTGAGATGAAGAACATAGTACAGTTTTGTACCTACCATAAATGTAGATGTTCGAAGATCCACATTGCTGCAGTCCAATTTTCCCTCTCTCCTTCCCCTCTGTAGCTTAGCATGGTTATATGGTTTGGGTGATGGCTGTAGTTGGGCATATCTTTTGGGAAGTTACTCTGTTTTTTGGCTGTGGCCTTTCCTTTAGGGCCTTCTGACATCTGGGGCAAGAAAAGACTGAGGATAGGATGTCGGTCATGCGCTTTTATACCCTGACGCTCTGATGTCAGGGCTGTGCGCCCATGACCGACGTCAGCCTAATACTTTGGTATTCGGGCCGACCGAGGACAGCGGACTACCCATAAGTAAGGACTGCAGCAATGTGGATCTTCGAACATCTACATTTATGGTAGGAAACTGTACTTTTTCTGGCTTGCCCTTTGGGCCTTCCACTGCTTCCATGGTATTCACAAAATGTCTGGCTCCAGTCGTCGCCTACTGCAGGACAAAGGGAATTCAAATTTTCCCCTACTTGGATGACCTGCTAATTCAGGCAGACAATCAGAAGACAGTAACTGTTCATATTGAGTTTCTTCTGACCCTATTGCAGTCTCTAGGATTTCAGATAAATTACCAAAAATCTCACCTGGAGCCCACTCCGGACATTGTCTTCCTGAGGCGCAGAATTCACACAGACCTCATGAAGACCTTCCTGCCACCAGACAAGGTAGTTTCCTTCACAGACCACACCTGCGCTGCATCCTCCAAGCATCAGAACTGACAGCCAGACAGTTTCTGAGACTCTTGGGTTAAATGGCAGTCACCATTTCCATGGTCCCCCTAGCATGACTGTACATGAGGAAGTTACAGTGGTACCTTTGGTCAGTCTGGACCCAACATTCTCACTGGAATTCAGGGTCCTCCACCTACCTTGCTTGAAAAAAGAAATTCAGTGGTGGCTGGTACAAGTGGCCATCAACCCAGAGCTGACACTCCAGCCACTCCCACCCACTCACATCATGCATACAGACATTTCAGATCTGGGTTGGGGAGCCACATTGGGCAACAGACATGTTCAAGGGGTGTGGCCAATCTCTCACTCACGAGAGCACATCAGTATCAGAGAGATGAGGGCTATCCTCCTAGCTCTGCAAGCGTTCCTACCTTACCTCCATCCAGGGCCACTAAAGATTTTCACGGACAATACCACTGTCCTGTGGTATCTCAAACAGGGAGGGACCAAGTCCTATCTCCTTTGCAGACTAGCTCTACTTGTTTGGGAGGCATTGCATTGCAGGCAGTTTACATCCCCTCCCTCCACAACATCCAGGCAGACTATCTCAGCAGAACCATCACAAACAACTATGAATGGATGCTTCTCAGAGAGGTATTCCTGGATCTGGTCCACAGGTGGTGTACACCTCAAATAGACCTGTTTGTCTCCTCCACCAGCAGGCAACTACCTGGCTTTTACACCAGGACATCAGACCACAAGGCACTAGCAACAGATGCCTTCTCAATTCCTTGGAAGGGGAAACTTCTGTATGCTTCCCCCTTCCCTTTGATTCAAAAGGTGCTGCTGAAAATATAGCAGGACAAACCGAAAGTCATGCTGGTGACTCCCTAACGGCCAAGACAGCACTGTTTCCCCCTTCTTCATTTGTCCAAGGGCAATCACCACACGTTTACCCCCCTCAGTGGACCTGATCACACAGCACAAGGGATCTCAGATACATCCACAGTGGTAGTCTCTACACCTCACCCTGTGGCTGATTGATTCTGATCCCCTTCAGACACCTGTACAACAAGGACGTGCTCAATGTCCTGCAGGAGGCCAGGAAACCCAACACAAGAAAATATTGCCTATCTGAGTGGAAAAGGTTTTCCATATGGTGTCACAAAAGATAGTTTTGACCCACTGACAAGTGACATCCCTCTAAACCTGTCTTACCTGTGTGAACTACTGCAGACAGGTTTGGCCTACACCTCCATGAAAGCACACTTGTCTGCCTTCCTTTGGATCTACCCCTTGCATCCAGACTATCTCCAAAACTCTTCCTCAAAGGGGTACTTAACCTAAGTCCCCTTAGGAAACTGTCCCCCTCCTTGTCCTGGAGAAATTCACCCTAGCTCCCTTTGAGCCAGCAGACAAAGCTTCCGTAAAGCTTTGCACATGGAAAAACATTTTATTGGTGGCACTGACCTCAGCTAGGAGGGTCTCAAAACTGCAAGCTCTGATGGTTAATTCACCATTCCTAGTTTTCCACCTTGACAGGGTTACTCTCAGAACAAACCCCTACTTCATGCCTAAGGTAGTCAATGACCTATCCTTGAACCAGGAGATTCACCTACCAACCTTTTTCCCTAACCCACAGGGGAACAGTGTGAGAGCACTCCATTCCCTAGATGTTCACAGACAACTTTGGTTTTACCTCCATAAAACCAAGTCCATCAGAAAGTCTGACCAACTGTTTGTCTCCTTCCACCCCAGAGCCCTGGGGAAAGCAGTGACCAAGCAGACCATTTCAGCTTGGATATCCAGGGCCATCTCCTTTTGTTACACATACCATGAGAGGACCTTGCAGGGCAATATTAAAGCCCACTCCACCAGAGCTATGCTCTCCTCAGGAGCCTTCTTTAAGGGGCTAAATACCAACACAATTCTGGAAGCTGCCACTTCGTCCTCAGTGCACACTTTCACCAAACATTACAAGCTGGACCACATCTCTAGGGCCAGGGTGAGGTTTGCGAGGGCTATCCTTTACAGATTCCTAGAAACTTCTACCAGACCACCACCCCATTCACAGTGAGCTTTGGCACTCACCCACATGTAGAATACTGCAACACTGGAATAGAAGGACACAGAAAAGTTGTGTAAAATCTTACCATAACCATAGATGTCCTTCTCTTCCATGTTGCAGTATTCCTTCCCACCCTCCTTCCCCTCCTGTCAGGTTACTCTTGCTTCTGTGGGTGACACTGGATGGGCTATGTCTTCCTAGGATTAGCTCTGACTGGGGCTTTCTGTTCTGAGGGCTGGCACGTACAGATGTCACTTTTATGCTTCACGGTCCTGCTGCCACGTCAGATGCCCACTGCTCTCTAAGGGACTGAAAAACTTTGGAATATTGGCCAGACGTACGTGAAAGGATGAAGGGTAAACCCACATGTAGAATACTGCAACAAGGAAGAGAAGGACATCTATGGTTATGGTAAGAGTTTACACGTTTCTTTCTGTGTACGCTATAGCCATTTTGCAAGGAAAATATGTCTGTTACGAAAACTCTTAAAGTAGTTCATAAGATACTATAGTGGGTTTTTGTGTGCAACTGTAATAGTCATTCAGAAACCAAACCAGTATATTTTCTCACCAAGCAGGAAAACTGTACAAATTATTCACACAAGTTCTAAGTAGAGGCATTTACTAATCTGTTAAGAATGTCTTACTTAGAAGTAAATATACCTTGAGAGTGACCAATATTGAAACATTTGTCTGGCAATTTCTTTCTCAAAACATTATTACTTTTCTGTTGCTTTCTACTTTCACAAGCAAAGAGTTGACCTGCATTATAAAACTGAATAACAGAATCATGCAGGGGATTAAGGCTGCGTGCATTTAACAAGTTACTTCCTGTGGTAGAGGATTTGATTACCTCAGCCTTCATTTGCCTACTGTGAGACCGTGAGCAAGTCACTTTGACAGACAGTGCTGTGGGGCATTTGAGCTAGGCTCCTCAATGGTCACCTCGACTGCATGGCCTAGTAACTACCTATAAACCTATAATCAGTTATTCTTATTTATGCTGTTCTGATATATTAGCATTATGGCTTACTAGGCTAATGACCATAGAGCCCTTACAAGCCTAGTCAAGTTTTACCCTTGTTTCCACGATCAGCACCTATCACCCCTGTCCAAGAGGGACATAGGTGGAATCCTTGGGGTGAATTTACAGTTACCCATACAGTCATCCAGATTGCATTTGAAGTGGGCCAATGAGGTACTTTTCTTCATATGAACCAAAGGTGTGGTAACCTCTGGGAGACAAATCTGTCCCTCCACCAGGTTCTATTAATGTCACATACCAGGTCAAGGCCATTACAGGGAGTAACTTGTGTACCATTTGACTTATGGATATACAGCATTTCCAATAAAGCAGGGTCAAAGATTGTCTTAATGCAGGGCAAAGATCGCCTGTGAGTATTCTGTATAAAACAGAATAAAGTGAAAGTGATTTCAAATGATCCTCACAGGACAGATGTGGAAGACCTTGAATTTTCCTTGTGAGGAACCTTTGTAATCTCTCCAGTTGCTGCAGGTGCTTGGAAAGGTACATACAAAAGGGGCATTGTACTCATAATTATTGGCCTGATGAGGGAAGAGTACAGGGAGGTTATAACTTATTTTTTCTGGAGGCAGTGCCCTTACTTATCAGATGAGCAACATAGAATGCCCTTCTTATCATTGTGGAGACATGGTGATCAAAGGTAAGATTGCTGTCAACCTGTGTGCCCAGGTCTTTCAGCACTGAGTGTGCATACTTAGGGTGTTGTTATTGATGTGGTAGTTAGCAGGAACATCACTCTTACCAAAAGGGATAATGCATTTTTTTTGCATTGAGCTTAAGGCAATGACTTTGGCACCAGTCATTTGTTTGTATAAGACTGTCTTGTAGGATGTTGACGTCGTTTGGAGATTCTGTGACCACTCCCAGCTTGCAGTCATCAGCAAACTTTTGTTTCCATGTGCATTTAACAATTAGTTTTGTTTCATAAAGTTGTCTTTTGCAAGTTTCTGCTGCTTTTCTGTGTTGTTTCTAACTTAGTGGCTTTGGGGCAACAGTACCACTCTATAAATAGAAGGATATATCAAGGAGATGGCACACTAAGAAAAATATTTCATTACGACAACACTTTGTCTTTTGCTGAAAGTTTGATAGGCTCTTGTTTTCATGTTGTAATACCTTCAGTAGTTATTCCTCCAGAGCTGCTTCTTTCAACACTTAGTTCCCATTGCTGTAACGCCCAGAAGTTAGTAGTTTGTAGGCCATTTTGGGCTAATTTCTGTCTCTTTCGTTTCCCTGCTGTAAAAAAACATGTTTGCACGATTTTGCATGTCCGGGCAGCGCCTGTTAGCTAGGGCTAAATATATTCCAGCTCCACCAAGTCTCCTCTTCAGTTTTTACCTTGAAAGTAGTCTTAACTCTCAACCTAAGCACTTAAAAAGCATCCTACTGTCCAGCACTTGCTCAGACCTAATAGCAAGCACTAATCTACCCTGACACTTGATTACCCATCAGGGCAAGGCTCATTATTCACCCCTCACCAACCAAGCGACTAAGCAGCTCACCCTACTATTCAGGCATGACCAAAGGGCAATTTCAGGTATACTCTCCAGTCCAGCTGGTGAACCTGGGTATCCTGAGGCAATGTTACAACTGCCTCTTGTACACAGGCAACCCTCTCCTCCTACCACAAAACATTAACATATGCGAGAGATGCCATTATATAGCTAAATTGGAGGCTAAGCTCTCTCCACCCAAGACTGGAATAGGCAGTCATGAGGATCATACTCAGAGGCTGTAAATAAAAACCTGCAAAAGCATCACAGACCTCCAAAACAGACACCCAAAAAACCTGCACCTCCCGTCACAAACCAGACAACACATAAAACACAAAATCAGTGTGCCGCACAATCACAGCCCTTAAGGTGAAATAACATACCTAACACACTAGTAATAGACGACTCTATAGTCAGGCTCACTGAAGTCCAACTCACTAGGCTGGACAAGGAGAAGGTTACTGTTAGCTGCCTGTCAGGAGCCAGAATCTGCCACATAAAACAAGCACTCAGGTCACTCCAGAACAAGTACAAATATGACTCTGTTATTGTTCATGTTGGTGTGAATGACCTGAGATGTACCTCCATGGACTACAAGAAAAGAGACATGGAAGAGCTCTCTGATCATGTAGCCCAGGTGGGTATGACCCTGAGTAGCATCCTGCCCTCACCAAGAATGATACCACAGTATAAAGAAAAAAATATCAATTTCAACAATTGGCTAAGCTTCTGGTGTCATTCAAAGGGGATCTAGTGTCTGTCAGCCTGGGACGACATGCTCGACAGGCCTCGTTGCTTCGCAAGAGACTGCTTGCACCTGTCACCCCTAGGCTTTCGAATACTGGCCAGGGCTCTTGCTGCCCCCATAGTGCCTTTTTAGGCAAGGTTCAAAAGTTAAACCCACCTCCGTAAACAGCACAAATAAAAAAAAAAAAAATGAGGGTTATGCTACTCAACGCCAGGAGTTTAAATCTCAAAATGCACGCGCTCGAAGCACTCCTCAGTATGGAGAATGTAGACATCTGTGCAGTAACTGAAACCTGGTTCAAGGCTCCACAGAGCACCCCAGCACTACCGGGCTACAACTCATACCATACCACACATTTCGGCCACAGAACATGGAACGAAACACAACAGGAAGGGGGTGTATCCATATTCATCAAGGATACCTACACCTCCAGATTAGTGGTGCAGTATGATACCTCCGAGATCATCCATGTGCAACTAACATCAGGCAAATCTGCAATGCAAATTGTGGCCTGCTACAGATCACCCTCCATGACCCAGGACCACCACTCTGCCTTTCTGGAGACACTGAAAGACATGAAGGTCCTACTGAACACCCTGATATTGGGCGATTTCAGTTACCCTACCGTTAACTGGGAAAACTACTCAAGTACAAACTCCCAGGTCCAGTGCTTCCTGGAATTTATCAACTCAAATGCCCTGGATCAGCTGGTAAACTCCCCTACCAGAGGTGAAAACATATTGGACCTGGTCATCACCAACATGGGCGACAGGTGTTCCACACCAGAGGTCAACCCGTCACTGGTTAGATCGGACCATAAACTAATCACTCTGGATGTCCACACCACACCACCACCTCCAACCAAGGAAACCACAGTGAAAAACTTTTCTATAGCAAACTTCACCTTACTTAAGACAGAGGTGGTAAGTTTCACAACCCCCACGCTAAAGGATAACAGTGTCCAAGATGCAGGAACCTTTACAAATGCACTCTTTGAGCACCTACAAGGACCCATGGATTGTGCCATCCCTAGCAAAACCAAGACTCACTCCCCTAAGAGAAGGAAACTAGTCTGGTGGACCCCTGCCATAAACAGGCTATACAGTAGGAGGAGGACCTGATCAGTATCCATAAGAAACTAAGATCCCTCATAAAATCCTCCAAGGCTGACTTCAAAAGAAAAATAACTAAGGATTCGAAAGATAACCACAAAGCCTTCTTTAGCTATGTCAAGAATCTAAGTGGCAACTCGCAGACATGCTCTGAGCTAGTGCAAAATAGCGTAAAATATACTGAACCCACTGATATTGCCAACATCCTGGCAGATAGATTCAGTGCAAACTTCACTCCCCTCTCACCCCCAAAAAGGCCCACAAAAATACCGGAAAAGTGTAGTGTCCAAGACGTCAGACGCACAGGTGAAAACAGCCCTTTCAAAAGCCAAAAGCACAGCATCAATGGGGTCAGATGGTGTCCCAGACTGCGTCTTGCATGAACTACAGAACGAACTAACCCCACACGTAAACACACTGTTCAACCTCAGCCTCTCCACAGGCTATGTGCCCATAGAATGGCGCACAGCAACGGTTATTCCACTCCATAAAGGAGGGGCCACAACTGACCCTGGTAACTATTGCCCCATAAGCCTTACTAGCCTGGTCTGCAAGGCTATGGAGTGCATCATCATGGAACTAATTAACAAAGACATTGGTAATCTACAAACACTTGACCCGACCCAGTACAGCTTTGTTAAGGGCAGATCTTGCCTACTAAACCTGGTTGACTTCTTTGAGACAGTCACCAAGGCCATAGATGAGGGGAAGGTAGTTCACATAGCCTACCTTGACCTCGCCAAGGCTTTTGACACCATTCCCCACTCAGGAGTTATAGAAAAACTCACCAGCTTGAACATAAACCCCTATGTCATGAGATGGGTTGCCAACTGGCTTACAGACAGAACTCACACGGTAAGAATAGCGGGCTCCAGGTCTGACTGTAAACCAGTCACAAGTGGTGTCCCACAAGGCTCTGTCCTGGGACCCCTACTGTTCGGCATATACTTTTCAGAAGTACAGGCAAACACAGGTGGACTATGGCTAACCAAGTTTGTTGATGACTGCAAACTGGGAGCCATAATTGACTCTCTGGCTGACACAGACATTCTCCAAAAGGGCCTTACTTAGACGGACACCTGGTGTCAAAGTAATGGTCTCAAGCTAAATGACAAAAAATGCATAGTCATCCCGTTTGGAAAAAACAAAACACCCATGAATTACCACATAGATGGCAGCCCCCTTAATACAGAAGAGGTAATAAGAGATCTTAGGGACCCAGGTAGATAGTAATCTCTCCTTTGACAATCATATTGCCAGAGTAGTTAGGAAATCCTTCTATGTAGCCCATCTAATTACTAAAGGGTTCACATCTAGAAATAGAGGTTATAGTGCCCCTCTACTCGCCACTCATCAGACCCATCATAGAGTACAATGCCCCGTTTGTGATGTACCTCACAAGACACTTCCAATGGCTGGAAAGACCACAAAAATACCTCACCAAGAGGATTACTGGTCTCAAACATATGTCCTATGCAGCCCGAATGGAAAAACTACAGCTGTACTCAGTGGCATATCACTTACTCAGAGGTGATCACTGCCTGACTTACAAAGCCATGTCCAACTCAGAATTGATGGACATGTTCCACCTAAAGAAATCCAAGTCACTGCGAGCCACTCATTCTAGTGAGCTAAACCTTGCCACAACAATAAATAGAACATGCTGGAGGGATAGATTCCTGTCACAGAGATTCCCCATGCTTTGGAACAAAATTCCTAACTACATTAGGCAGAGCTCCTCACTAACACTCTTCAAGAAAAACCTTGATGAGTGGATGGGTAACAGAAAATACACCCCTTGGATCACTTCATTGGCTCTTCTTGACAGAGGCACAGTTAATTAATCAATGGGGCAGCGAAAGCTGACACACTCTAGCTAGGCTTATAAATGCCCTTGGGCAGATAGCCTAGTACCTACCTATGAACCTATTCTTGAAAATTGTAATATTTGCCAGTATTCTTACTCCATTTCAGTTTACAAATGCATATTCAAGCTTTTATCTTTTTTTTTGGCTGTTTTCAACTGTTTTATTACTAATTTCTTCAAAAGTCCCCGCCACTGTACTAATTGCAGTTTCTCAGATCAGTGCCAAATTGCATTTGTTCTGTCATAAAAGAATGCTTTAACTCTTGCTTCATTAGTTCATCTTATTTGCCAAGTGGAAATATTTTCTTTTCATAAACCTACATCACATATGTATGTTACCTCTTTAACCTTTACTGCTACATTCTGTAGGCAGTAAAGTCAGCATTCACCATTGACAAATGCTTGATTTACTTTACTGTATTTACTTTTTTTATGTATTTATTTACTTACTTACTTTACCCTACCTACTTGCCTACATATATAGTGGATTGATCTCAGGGCACCCATGTCAGCCACAGCACAAGAGCAAAGTAAAAGTCCAGAGAATAAAAATTCTACAAGAATATATACCAATATTTTGGCATTGTGATGCAAACAGGAAGTAATCTGTCAGTTCATAATTTATATAAAATAATAAATGCAACAACCTTAAAGTAAACATTAAGTTACAAGATGAAGGTTTGTACAAGACAATAACACAATATTGGTACTTAGGTTTAAGGGTGAAACATCATTACAGATGTTCAGTAGTTCAAAATTTCTTTAACATTACAGGCATGGCCTGCTGGTAGGTGGTGATTGATATCTTCTAGTTTTTACATGGTAGGGGTAAAGCACAAACATTCTTTAAAGTGAACAAAAAGGTCTGATCTAAAAGCAGGCAAAGTTTCACACGAGGAAAGAAAGAGCATCCCAAGCCTTATGGCCCAACAAAGCAACCATAATTGGTAGAGGTTAAAGTTTTGGCAGCTCTGGCTAACATGGTGACACCCACTATGTGGGATCATAGGAGGTATGTGGTGTTGCATTATGCTTGTTCCTGGTGACACTTGTTCAGATCCCTACATTTTGCTCTTCCTTAGATTAAACCCACACATTTGCCCCTTTATTATAATTTGTCCTTAATTTATTCCCTTTTCTTTTTTTTATTTATTTATGTGATTATTTGCTACAGCTTGCCGTGCTTGCAGTGTATGAATGTTTGAAATTTAAATAAACAGTATAGATAAGGTCAGTTGATAGCCTTGAGGTGTTTACTCAGCAGTCTACTGCCTGACTTGCAACTTCCTTTGACTAGGCATTAGTATGCTTAAGAAAGTATATTCCGTATACTGTAATGATTAGGGATTTGTTGTGCTTCAGTCCCTCCTTTCTCCTTACAGATGTTCTTCGCGGTTTCCTGTTGCAGTCATTATATTTGGGTAATCTGCTGGCAGGTTGCCCTCAGTTGGCCTGATTAACAAAGTCTTGGGTCCTGCGTCAGTTGCTTTCCCTTCTTCCATGACGTCAGGTCGTCAGGGGGTATAAAACATGCAGCCGATGCCATTACATCAGTCTTCCTTGCCGTGCGGTGCCTGAAGCAGTAGTAGTTCGCAAGTGCTGGTTGTCCGACTCCTGAAATTTTTGTTTTTGAGTTTCAGAACCGAAGTTTTCAACTTAAAGCTAGGTTCCCCGTTGGGGAAACTTTTTCTTGCTCCCTACCGAGGTCAATAAAAGTTAATAATTGCATTACTTGTGGAAAGCAAATACCTCTTAAAGATTTTCATTTGTACTGTATTCCTTACCTAGGCCCTGACCATGACGTACCTTGCTGTCGGCTTTGTGCTTTATTTAATCAGCGCACTATCCGTCATCGGTACATTTTTGCCTCTAAATATTTTGGTTCTCGGTTTAATTATCCAGAAATGACGTTGGTTAGCCATCCGACTTCCAGAATTCCGAATAGACACAAATCCGACTACCGGAATACCTAAAAAACACAAAGAAAGACAAAGCCAGGCCATTGAGGTCCAAAACTGCCGACGACGCTTCTCCTAAGCCTGTCACCAGTTCGCCGGTACTCAGTGAAGCCCTTTTTGCAGCCCCTGATACCCACTACTTCTGACTCGCAGGCCTCTACTGAGACCCATTCGGAGTCCAGTATGCAGCGAGATGCTTCACCTATGGAACCCGCAGATGTCTGTACCTTGGATGAGTCCAGAGCCGCTGTGCAGGCACCGGCTTATGAGGGTGTATTCAGGCCTACAGACTTGCATATTAAACCGTCTCCACCTTCTATTCTAAGGCCTAAGTCTCGATCTATGTCTAAAAAAAACTATGCCTGGGCCACATGTTCAGGCCCCAATGCCTAAAAAACAAATGATCAAAATGGCTGAAGATCTTATTACTGTAATCAGGGGTAGTCAACCCCCCCCCCCTTCTAAGAGGCCTAGGGCTGAGCTTGACTGTGAATCTTCTGATCAGGACTCTGTTTCTTCTAATTCTTCCAATGACCTAGATTTGTCCATACCTACTTATGAGGATTCTGATGCAGAGGATTCCATTCCCTCTGCTTCTCCACCTGTGGACTTTTCTTTTGGGGAAACTTTACATACCTTAAGGGAGCATTTCCACTGGGAAAGTCAGGAATTTTCTGAATCTAAAAAGAGGCTTGGGGATTTCCTCCTTCTACCTCAGCATAGCCCTTTGACTATACCTCCTGTACTAGACATTGATATGTTTTCGGAATCCAGTATGGCCCCTGATTCCCTGCCACCGGCTCCCAGTAAACCTGACAGACACTACAGAATTCCTGAGTCCCACAAGTTCCTTTTCAAAAATCCTGTTGCGGATTCAGAAACCATTTCTCGGGGGCCCAAGAGCATTAAGGCTTTTACTGCTAAAAATCCTACACCTAATGATAGATACTCCAGGGCGCTGGATAGATGGGGTAAAAAGGTTTATACTTCTGCAACCTTGTCAATAAGGGCTTTAAACTGCCAATTTCATATGCCAAAATATCAACAGCATATTATGGGACTGCTCAAACAGAAAATTATGTTGATTTCTGACTGTGTGCAAAATAAAGATTTACAGGATTTATTGCATTCTGCTGAACAAGTTGGAAAACATACTTTGCAATGTGGTTTTGATTCTTTAGAGGCCTCTTGCGGGGCTGCTGTTACTGGGTCTGTGCTTAGAAGGCATGCTTGGCTTAAGGAGCAATCTCTGCCTGATCATGTTAAAGCAAAATTGTTGGATGCTCCTTTAAATCAGGACTGTCTGTTTGGCAATAAGGCTGAAGAAGTTCTAAAAAAGATGGAAGATAAAGCTAAATCTATGCAAACTGTAAAAGATTTCTTACAAGTGCAACCTCCAAGATTTAGTAGGCACTGGCCTACTAAGAATTGGTCCTTTCCAGCTCCACTCAAGCCAAACCCAGACACACCAAAAGCACCAGGTTTCAGTCCCAAGGGACTCTCAGAACTAAGCAATGGGGGGCCTCCACTTCCAAATTTGGACACCTCCCTATGGTAAATAGTCTCAAAGACTTTCCTTTAAAATTACCAAGCACTTACCTTTTAGCCACCCCTTTGGGTGGAAAGATTGCTCTTCATGCAAAAAACTGGGAACTCATAACCCAGGACAAATGGGTTTTAAATATAGTGTCCCAGGGATACAGATTTCATTTCCACACTTTGCCAACACCAAACGGGTGGCCAGACCTGCCCCCAAATCAGTGGACAGAGGCTCAGAAACAAGTACTTTCCCCCCTAAACATGGGGGCTATTCAACCGGTACCAGAAGAGGAAAAGGGACAAGGTTTCTATTCCAGGCTTTTCCTGGGAACCAGAAAAGACAAATCATGGTGTCCAATTCTGGACCTGTCTACTCTAAACACCGTTCTGGATATTCTAAAACTCAAGATGCTGACTCCTCACCAGTTACTTCCTATGCTAGGCAAAGATGCCTGGTTGGCAAATCTAGATTTAAAAGAAGTTTACCTGCATATCCCAATCAGGGAATCCTGCAGAAGATACTTATGCTTCATTGTAGGCTACTTACATTATCAGCTCTCTACACTGCCCTTAGGCTTGTCTACTGTGCCCAGGGTATTCACAATGCCAGGCTCTAGTAATTGCATTTTGCAGGCAAAGAAATATTCAAATATATCCATACCTGGACGATTGTCTAATTCAGGCAGAAAACCAGGCCATACTTATAAATCATCTGGCGTTTGTAAAAAGGGTTCTAACTTGTCTAGGGTACACCATAAACAAAAAGAAATCACAACTGGTACCCTCTCAACAGATTACATTCCTGGGTGCAAGCTTGAATACAACTGCCCAGATGGCTTTCCTCACGCCAGAAAAGCAAATTCATTTGGTAACTTCAAACAAGTGGCCACAAAAACCCTACTATCTGCAAGACAAATACTGTAAGCCTTGGGGTTCATGACCTCCTGCATTCTTCTAATTCCATATGCAAGACTGCATATGAGGAAACTTCAGTGGTACTTAGTCTATGGAGGCAACATTGTCACAGCCTGGAAACAATGATTCCTATCATACCTTGCCTACGCCTGGAGTTCCTATGGTGGGCAGAGGCCTGCCACCAAAACAAGAGACTGCCATTCACACTACCCCCTGCCACCCAAACTCTAACTACAGATGCATCAGACTATGCATGGGGTGCTCACCTGGCAGAGAAGTGCATTCAGAGCAAATGGAACCCAAATCAAATGCACCTACATATCAATCAAAAAGAAGTGTTAGCTGTACAGAATGCTCTGACAGCCTTCAAGGACTACATTCATCCAGGACAACTAATGGTAAAGACGGACAACACCACGGTTATGTGGTACATAAACAAGCAGGGGAGGTGCACATTCCTACCCCCTCTGCAGACTAGCCATGGCATTGTGGAACACTGCCTTGAGCTACCAAGTGCAACTACAAGCTCAATTCCTGCCAGGAAAACTGAATACACTGGCAGACAGACTAAGCAGAAATCTCATGGACCCACACGAGTGGAAACTGGAACCATGGATTTTCAACATGTTGACAAGCAAAGGGTGGAGCCCAGACATAGATCTATTTGCCCCCCCCCCCAGAACTACCAGTTGGACAAATTTTTCACAAGGACTCCTCACAAAAAAGCCTGGAAAGTGGATGCTCTGTCCTTCAGCTGGAAACACCTATCAGTCTACACCTTTCCCCCTCTGCTCTCCAAAGTTCTGTTAAAGTCAAACAGGACAAACCAAAAATTATTTTGATTGCTCCAGACTGGCCACGCCAACACTGGTATCCACTCCTGCACAGTGTGTCACAAATATCTCCATGGCACCTGCATCAGACACCTTCCTTACTGTCTCAGCAGGAGAACCAAATTCTGCACCCTCAGCTCCCAACATTGAACCTTGCAGCTTGGCTAATCACTTAATTTTACCCTTAGCATCCCTCAGCAAACCTATGATGGATGTCATCTTGGAGGCGAGAAGACCTAGTACTAGAAAATCTTATGCTGACACATGGAAAAGATTCTGTGCCTGGAACCAATCTTTAGGGATGAGCACAGCAGTGCCCAATTTACCTCAGATTTTGCAATACTTAACTGAGATGCTTCACAAGGGCCTGTCTTTTTCCTCTATTAAAATCTACGCTTCAGCTATTTCAGCTCACTATAACACAGAACCACCCCTCTTTTCTGATCCCCTGCTCAAACAGTATCTCGGGGGGGGGCAGAGAACTTGAGACCACCCAGGAGAGCTCCTACACCTGCCTAGGATCTTAACTTTGTTTTGGAAAAGCTCACTTTACCTCCTTTCGAGCCAGCTGCTACTGCAGACTTAAAATTTCTTTCTGGGAAAACAGCCTCTTGGCAATCACTTCAGCTAGAAGGATATCTGAATTACAGGCTCTTATTGCAGTGGAGCCTTTCATTATTTTTCATGTGGACAGGGTATCTGAGGACCAATCCATCCTTCATGCCCAAGGTGGTTTCCAGTGTGGCTCTTAACCAGTCCATTCATTTGCCAACCTTCTATCCCAATCCACAAAACAAAGGGGAACGGATTCTGCATTCCTTGGACGTGCACAGACAGCTTAGATTCTACTTGGACAGAACTAAATTTCAAAGAAAATCTGAACAATTGCTAGTGGCATTTGCTGCTGGGGCAGAGGGGAAGGCTATTTCAAAACAAACCATTTCTAAATGGATAAGCCATTGCATTCATTTCTGCTATAAGCACCATGGAAAACCTATCCCCCAGGGGATCAGATCTCATTCCACCAGGGCTGCATCTACTTCTGCAGCCTTTCTCAGAGGTGTACCTACCAGGGATTTTTTAGAAGCTGCTACCTGGAGTTCAGTACATACTTTCACCAAGCATCATCATTTACCAATTTTTTCTAAATCCAGAGCTGGCTTTGCCACTGCAGTCTTGCAGGGGCTTATAGCTGGTCCTAATGCTGTATAAATTCATTCTCCTAACCATAGCTTTGGGAATCTACCCAAATGTAATGACTGCAACAGTGAAACATGAAGAAGATAGTACAGTTGTGTACACTTAACATAAATGTAGATGTTCAAGTGTGTTCACTGTTGCAGTCCTGGTTACACTCCCTCCAGGCCCCCTGTTTTTCTCTTACTATACCTCTACTTTCTTTTACTATGCTTAAAAGCCTTTTTGATGTATTTGCTTTTGGTTAGAGGTATATTTTTTGTGTTTTTAATTTTATTTGCTCCTCATTTGGGGGCACCTGACATCTGGAGAAAGAAAAACTGATGTAATGGCGTCGGCTGCATGTTTTATACCCCTAACGACCTGGCATCATGGAAGAAGGTTCAGCAACCGACGCAGGACCCAAGACTGTTAATCAGGCCTACTGAGGGCAACCTGCCAGCAGATTACCCAAATGTAATGACTGTAACAGTGAATACACTCGAACATCTACATTTTTGGTAAGTGTACACAACTGTACTTTATGCTAACTGTATAACATTGTCTTCTGCCTGCATGTTCCAGATACAACCCTACCAATGCCTTCTACAGTGATATTGATAGCTTCAGCTACTGTTGTCCATTTCCATAGCTCTGTGCCCAAAGTTCTGTTGAGCTTTGCCAGTGCTGTCTTACTTTGCTCTGAAAGGTGTAACCTGCTTGTGGTTATAATCCACAACTGTTGCTTCACAAAGGTTTCTAAAATCATCAAATCAGTAGCATGTCTTCTTAGTTTAGCAGAAGGTGAAAAAAATACTTGTAACCATGCTTACTAGAGTCATGCTTATCCCAGTGGCCGCACTGAAGTTTTTAACACTGGGCTTAACAGGTGTGCTTGCCATCATGACTTCCAGTTTCTTTCTATGAGCTTGCTCACATTGGTAGAACGTATCTAAATTCCGATTGGAAAAATGTCTGGACCTAAATATAGAGTTTAAGCTTGGTGATCATATACCAAACCAAAATCACCAGCAGCTTTTCCTTTTTTGCCTTGGACCTTTGCACAAAATCCTTAGATCTGAAGTAGTTAACTTCATTTGTGCAGCAACCTATGGGTATCGGATCCGACTTCGGATCCGAGCCGGCAGTTTTCAACAGCTTAGCTCCGAGCTCCTAGCTCCTCCTCCTACCCATAATCCCCTGCCAACCCTGACTGACCTCAGATCTAGTTTGCCGCCAGCAGCTGGATTTTCGAGCTCCAGGCTTGGTCGCTATTTTTTGTGAGAAAAATAGAAACATTTTTTCATTTTCTATCTCTTTAGTGTGAGTGTTGTGTGTTTAGATCCCTTTGGTCTGTAAACCCTAGTTAAACTCTTCTTTTAGTTATTTTTTTCCCTCCCTCTTCATCGCTGGTTCGTCAGGGTCTGTGTGCGTGCGTGTTGGGGCCTAATGTGTGTGTCCTCCTTAGCTTAAGATGTCTGAGGCCCCAAAACCCATTTTCTGCAAATGCACCGAGTGTGGCAATAAGCTTTCACCGGCTGATGGCCACACTCTGTGTGTTCTGTGCCTTGGGGTTGGACACCTTTCATCTGGGTGTTCCATCTGTGCGGCATTCAACCCCAGGGCACTTAAGGACCGGAGGTCCAAGCTGATCCTGGTGGGTCTCTTGCCCCCGGATTCGGCTTTGGCCTCCGGTCCTACCATGGCTTCCACCGCGGCTTCGGCGGTGGCCACTCCTGCCTCTCTCCCCCCGGCCGGGACTCAAACCTCCCGCTGTAGGCCCGGAGGAGAGGGAGGCCAGGAAAGACAAAAGGAGGGAGAAGCACCACAAGCGGAGGGCCGAAGCCTCTGCGTCGCCACCCCGGCTAAGCGGTCTTCTCCCTCCAGGGCTTCCCGGTCTCCTCCCTCTCTGATCTGGTCTCCCTGTTTTTCACCAGGTCCTGAGGAGAAGGAGACCCGATCTCCTTCGAGGTCATCGAGGCGGCACTCCCGTCCTGCCTCAGTGGCCTCATCGAGATCCACTCGCAGCCTTTCCAATGCAGATTTGGACCGGATGATGAAGGTTCCTCCAGGCCGAACTGCAGATGGGAGTGCTCCTGCCTCACCCCCCCCCCCTCCGGGGGGAGCTCAACCCCTTTCTTTACACCAATAGCTCCTTCTCCGTCCCGCTTCCCAGGCTTGGAGCCGGGGCAGCCTTGGAACCGGGAGTGGGTCGGCACAGACAGTCTCGGGTACTTCGGCGCCGACGCTTCCCTTGAGCCTTTCTGGTCCGTTTTTGTTGGATCCAAGCTCTCGGAGCCGTGGGCTGAGCTTCAGATCCGAGGGTTTCAGTATGCCTTCAGCGCCATCCAGGTCGGAGCATACTGGTCTGTCAGATCTGATCGCTTTGGTGCCGGCCCCGGTCCACCTGTCGGATCTGAGTGAGGGTCTGCTCTCGGATCCCAGAGAGAGAGCGGCTCTCCCTCTGCATTCGACGTGGTGGAGAGGGCTCTGTCGACTGCTTCCAGGCCCCCAGTCCTTGCCACAGCTCCACCCCGCACTTCTCTGTTGGGTCCGACTTCCATCACCCGGCCCCAGGGACAGCCTGCTTCAATGTCCCAGGTCGTTCCCTTGGAACAGGATGTTGCTGGTGAGGCCCGATCCCCCACAAGCAGAAGTGCAAGCGGAGGCACGTGGACTCCCCTGAGTCCTTGACTGAAGACACTGATTTGGAGAAAGGGGAAGGCTCCCCAAGGTCACCCCCCGAGGATGTCTCCTTTGGAGACATCATGGAAATGCGCAGAATCAGAGGCGGGTGGTCTGCCCCAAAGCTGACCTCGGACGAATCCGTGTTCCTGGAGGCATTTGAAGCAGGCCCTTCTACCTCTTGGGTGTCCCCTCCGGCTGACCCCCTGGTGGACCTGATTACCACCAGGGCGTGGAAGGAGCCGGACACTGTGGGGCCAGTCCCAAAGCGCCCCGACAGGATTCTCAGTCCCCATGCGGATAGGCCCCATTGGAGCAAGGGTCCCCCAGTAGATGCCATGTTGGTGGCGGCAGCCACTAAGAGGGAACTAGTTCAAGAGAGCCCCTCAGTCCATCCCCCAGGCAAGGAGTCCCGATCGCTGGACCGCTTAGGGAAGTGGGTGTTTAGTTCAACGGCCTTCTCGGTGAGGTCACTGAACTATATGGCACACATTATTCGACTGCAGCGGGATCTTATTAAAGAATACGCTGCGTCGTCCCCACAGTCCATGTCGGCGGAGGACAGACAGCTGTACTCTACCCGTATGGCCACTCTTAGGTCCATTTCTAATACCTCTATGCGGCTACTATCTCATGCCACGGAGGGAGCCGCTAGAGCCAGCGGAGCAGGCCTTGTCATGAGGCATCAGGCTTGGCTCCGGCATTGTGATTTCATGGAACCCTTCAAAGCGTCTTTAACAAATGCCCCTTTTGATGGTCCTACCCTATTTGGGAAGGCCATTCGTGACACCCTGGTCCAGAGAGAAAAGGACGGGGAAACGTCTGCCGTCGGAGTCCGCTTCTCTGCTCCCCAGAGGTCCTTCTCCAAGAACCAAAAGGGACAGAAGAAGATGTGGTTCCGGAAGTCACAGTAGTCCCAGTCCGCTCCGGACCCCCAGTCCTTCCGCGGCAGTGGAGGACAGGGAGGATGCCGCCCTAGAGGCAGAGGGGGCCCAAAAAACTTTGGGTCCAGAGAACCTTTTTCTGATCGGTCCACGCAGCAGCCCTGAGGGGTTGCCCAACTGCTCCACTCTGGAGGCAGTCGGGGGACATTTCTCAAGGCACCTGGCAGCTTGGGAGTCCATCACAGCAGACCGCTGGGTGCTTCGCATCATATCCAGAGGTAATCAGATTCCCTTCTCTTACCCCCCTCTCTTCCCCAAACACCTCCCCGATGTCTCACCCGATCAGAGGGAGGCCGCAGCTGCGGAAATACAGCAGCTCCTAGAAAAAATAGCAATCCAACACGTCCCCCCAGACCAGCTCGGATCGGGTTATTACTCCAGGTTATTTTTGGTGCCAAAAAAGACGGGGGACTTAAGGCCAATCCTCAATCTCTCCCTCTTGAACCTGTCCGTAACCAAAGAGACATTCCAGATGGTCACTCTTCAATCCATTCTCCCCCTATTACGGGAGAATGATTGGATGTGCTCTATAGACCTCAAGGATGCATACTACCATATTCTAATGGACAGGCGATCCAGGAGGTTTCTCCACTTCTGGCTAGGAGCCAGTCATTACCAATTCAGGGATCTCCCCTTTGGTCTCACCTCAGCCCCCAGGGTGTTCACCAAAGTGTTAACAGTGATAGCAGCCCACCTGAGGCTCCAGGGAATTCAGGTTTTTCCGTACCTGGACGACTGGCTCCTGACCGCCCCGACAACACATCTACTCTGCACAGCCAGGAACTATTTTCTTTGCCTTGCTCCCTGGCTAGGAATCACAATTAATATGGACAAATCTTCTCTCACCCCGACTCCGGTCATAGACTTTATTGGGGCCAGGTTAAACACAATCAATCTTGTAGCCTTCTTAACTCCAGAACGACTTCGAACCCTGAGGCTTCATGTGTGGGCCATCCTTCAATCTTCAGCTCCTCCAGCGAAATTGGTCCTGAGGGCTCTAGGCTCAATGGCGGCGGCAATCAATTTATTGCCAATGGCACGTCTGAACATGAGGGTCTTACAATGGACCCTCCAAATCCAGTGGTCTTTTCATCACTACCCTCTGAGTCATCCCATTCCACTCAGCAGGGCTTGCAAGAGGGCTCTTGTATGGTGGCTGCAATCCCCGGACCTCCAGATGGGACGCCCCTTCTCTATGGCCCCTCCCCTTGCCACGGTGACCACGGATGCCTCTCGCCTTGGGTGGGGGGCACTGTTCGGGCAGGACTGTCCAAGGCACGTGGAACTACATGGAGACCTCTTTGCATATCAGTGTCCTAGAGATGAGGGCAGTGCTGTTAGCGTTGCAAGCACTTCAGGACCTTCTTCCTGTAGGAACGATTGCGATCCAGACAACATGTCGGTTGTTTGGTACGTCAACAAACAGGGGGGAACCAGGTCTTACACACTCTGTCGAGAGGCCATGAGAGTGTGGGAATGGGCGATCTCCACCAACCGTTTTCTCATTGCAACGCACATTCCGGGATGGTCCAACATCCTGGCAGACAGACTCAGTCGCACCATCCTTTCCCCTTACGAGTGGTCTCTCAATCAGCAGGTAGCGAATCGGATTTTTGCCATATGGGGGCAGCCCTGTTGCGATCTTTTCACCTCTCCTTCAAACACCAAATGCAACAGCTATTTCGCTTTAATTCCCCATGTTGGGGAATCCCCAAGAGATGCTCTGGTGCATGCTTGGCCTCCTGGTCTGCTTTATGCTTATCCACCTCTCCCCCTGATGCTAAAGTTTCTACAGAAAGCCAGTCAGTTGGGGAGCAGGTTTATCCTCATTGCCCCATTCTGGCCTCGTCAAACCTGGTTTCCTTACCTTTGGTCTCATCTGGTGAATTCTCCTTTGATTTTAGATCCCCTCCCGGATCTGATTTCCCACCCTCTGGGTCTCCCAATTCTGAACCTGGACAGTCTCAAGCTCACGGCTTGGCTGCTCCAGTTCCACTCGTAGCTAGGACTCCTGGCATCTCTTCCCCAGTCAAAGCTATTCTAGTAGCAGCGCACAAGCCTTCTACTAGGAAGATTTACAGTAGTAAATGGAAACGTTTCTCTATTTGGGTGGAGCATCAAAACTTGGATCCCTTCACAGCTCCCTTACCTGCTGTGTTAGACTTCCTATCAGGACTGTTTCACCAGGGAGCTAGCTGCTCCACTGTCAAGGTTCAACTAGCAGCTATCTCTCACTACCATGTCGGACATGAACTGCATCCTTTGATCACCGCAAAATTGTGCAAGACCTTTCTGAAGGGCACCTTTCTGCTCAGACCCCCAGTAAAGGAAGTAGTACCTCCTTGGGATTTGACGTTAGTGCTTCAGGCCTTGACAGCTTCCCCCTTTGAGCCTGCAGCTTCAGTGGATCCTCAAGTATTTGTCATAGAAGATGGCCTTTCTCATCGCTATCACTTTGGCTAGAAGGGTCTCTGAACTTCAAGCCCTTTGTGTGAAACCCCCATATCTAACCTTCCACAAGGATAGAGTCTACCTCAGGACCAATCCCTCTTTTCTCCCTAAGGTTGCTTCCGAGTCGAATATCAATCAGTCCAGTAACCTGCCAGTTTTCTTCCATAATTATCAGAACAAAGGGGAATACAAACTACACTCTTTGGATATCCATAGACAACTTCGCTTTTATATTCACAGGACATCTGGTCATAGGCAATCCGACCAGTTGTTCGTCTCCTTTGCCAAAATGAATTTGGGTAAATCGGCATCTAAAGTCACATTGTCTCGATGGATTTCACAATGTATCCGTTTGGCTTATGAAAGTTCTGGTAGGCCCGCACCTCAGGGAGTCTGTGCCCACTCTGCCCGATCTATGTCTACCTCTGCTGCTTTTAGATCCAGGGTATCCTTAGATGATATTTGTTCGGCTGCCACTTGGGCCTCATCTCATGCCTTTATCAACCATTATAAGCTGGACATTATCTCCAGAGGGAGAGCATCCTTCGGCTCTGCAGTGCTCCGGAACATCCTTTCATGACGGCCTCCCAAGGTTCAGGTAGCTGGGGACTCTCCCATAGGTTGCTGCACAAATTAAGTTAACTACTTCAGATTAAGAAGTTATGTACTCACCATAACATTCCATCTGAGTAGATAAACTTCATTTGTCAGCAACCGTCCCCCCTCCTTCCCCCTGACCTTCGGTTGTTTACATTTGTTTTCTTCACAGTTGGTCTTTGAATTTGATAAATCTCTAGCAGTTTCTGCTTTGGGGGCAAAATTGATCTGAGGTCAGTCAGGGTTGGCATGGGGATTATGGGTAGGGGTAGGAGCTCAGATCTAAGCTGTTGAAAACTGCCGGCTCGGATCCGAAGTCGGATCCAATACCCATAGGTTGCTGACAAATGAAGTTTATCTACTCAGATGGAACATTATGGTGAGTACATAACTTCTTATTGCTGTCCATGCCAGTTGTTTAACAACAGCTCTTACCACCATAGCAGATGAAGGCCACTTTTTTCATCATTTTGCAGCGATGAAATTAGAATATAGTTAGAGGAAGTGGCATCACTCAAAAGAAAATTGAGGGTCGCCATTCTTTGGACTTGCAGATGTGCAAAGTAAAGTGTGGAGTCTAAGCCTGAAACTGCAAGAGCCAACTTCCCTTCTGAGTCTGCTGTTTACCCTACTCCCAGAGATATTTGTTGCTTAGTTTGGAAGGTGACTGCTAAGTGTGCCTTTCACTCTGCATTTGTGTCCTGTGAGAGATGCACTGGAAAGGCTTCTAGCAAACATTACCTTTTTAAGTGAATCTTGTAGTTAAAGTTGTAGTTAACATTGCCTTCCACAGTTTGACCAAGAAGCTTATCGGCTTGAGACATCATTCTCCTCGGCAGACGTGAAGTCTAATTCAAGTCCTTGGAAGTGTTCTTCTCTAATTCCATGAGTGACAGATGTTTATCATTCTCACTGCTGCAAAAGCCTTTGTCTTTGTGGGTGTTATCCTTCCTAGGATAATATCTGGCCAACTTCATTAAGTTCTGACTCCTTGTCATACCTACACTCTGACTGCTGACTGGCTAACCCCTTGGGGAAATGAGGCAACTCGGGCTTCACAGGAGCAGTGATCGGCTTCAGGTTTCATTTCTTGTAGATAACTCCCAGTAGGGAAACTCTTCCACACAGAAATTGTTCGCCCTTTTAAGAAAATAGTTCATTTTATTTTTTGATTAAAAGTGGTATTTCCTCTCTTAAGAAATGTGGTATTTTTACAGTCTCATATGTTTCCTTTCAGGGACTGCTAACCTTAGCATATGGCTTATTTCTGTCTATTGTGGACTAATTGTGTGATAAAAATGTACTGCTTTTGAAAACATATTGATTGTGTTAAGTTTTAAAGGTCAGGAAGTGTTTTACAGGTCAGGAAACCATTTATATGTTAATTTCTAGTCTATACTTTGTGACAACTTGCCTGCTTTTTCTGTCAATGCATCTCGGAGAAGGGTATTTCAGTTCTAAGAGGGATTTTTATGTACTATTACTCTTTTTGTTTTGAAAAAGGGCTATGTAGGGAAGTATAATTGTGCTTGTGAGTACTTAGCTGATAACTTACCTTCCAAACCAGTTCATTACAGCCATGCTTACTGGCCCTCAGGCTTCATCATGGATGCTTACTCCAGATGTCCTTCAAGGATGCATCTGCAGTCCTTACAAATGGGTTGTCCTGTCGTCAGGCAGCCCTTCGGTCGGCCAGATTCCAAAGTCTGGGTCTGGCCTCGGCTGGTGTCGCACTTTACCCGACGTCATAGCGGCAGTTCTTCGGGTATAAAGGCATCAGCCGACGCCATTTTCCTCAGTCTTTCTTGCCTCGTGGCACCCGAAGCAGAAGCTGTTCGCAAGTGCCGGTCGGTCAGAACCAGAGATTACTACTACAAGTACCGAAGATTTCTAAAAAGCTAAGTACCCCGTTGGGGACTCTTTCTTGCCTCAGCCGATGTCAGAAAAAGTGAATAACTGTTTAAATTGTGGGAAACAAATACCTCATAAAGATTTCCACTCTTACTGCTTACCTTGCTTAGGCCCAGACCACGATGTAGCAGCTTGTCTAGCCTGTGCTTCTTTCAACCGACGAACGCTTAGACATCGGTTTGAATTTGCTGAAGAGTTTTTCGGCTCCGATTTTGCTTACATTATGCCATCGGATACTCCGACTACACAAATTTCTAAAAAATGCAAGGAAAAGGACCGACACTCGCGGTCCGCGGTTTCGGCCGAAACCGCGGTTAAGCCAACCGCGAGCGTCTCGGTTTCGGCTGAAACCGCGTCCACGGTTCTTCCTTCGGCCGAAAGCTTGCCACTTACCGAGGCCTCATCCAGCTTGGCTGAATCTGCTACTAAAATCCCACCTGCTCCTGCAGGTTCGCAAGATTTATCAGATACTATCCCTTTGGATATTTCTACCCCTGCACGTGGAGCTGCTAGGCCTCCTGCATCCATGTCGATTAAGGCCTTTGCCAGGGCTAAAGCAGCAAAAACTACCAAAACTGTGCCTGCTAAGACCCCCTCTCACAGGCCCAGTTCTAGTTCACAAATGCTTAGTCTAGCAGAGGATCTCATTTCTTTGATCCGGGGATCCCAACCACATCCAGACAGGGACTCTCACCCACCTCCAGAGAAGAGGACTAGAGTAGAGCCCCCTGAGCCAGTTTCTTCAGATGGCTCCTCTGATGAATCAGATAATTCAGACCCTCCAGAGGCCCCTTTTTCTCCTTATGAGGACTCTGATGCAGAAGAGTCCATTCCTTCTGCCTCTCCACCTGAGGAATTTTCTTTTGGGGAAACCTTGCATGCTATGAGGGAACAATTTCAATGGCAGGGCCAGGATTTTTCAGACCCTAGAAAAGGCTTAGAACCTTTTGCATTTGCCACAGCATAGGCCTTTAGCCATTCCTCCAGTACTTACTGTTGTGGATGATGCTTTTAATGATGCTTGTACTGCTCCTGATTCTCTTCCTCTGGCCCCTGCTAAGCCCGATAGGTACTACAGGGTTCCGGACACACATTATCATTTGTATAAGGCCCCTTTTGCAGATCCCGAAACTATCTCCCAGGGACCCAAGGCTGTAGCAGCTACCTCTACCAAAAAAACCCTCCCCTCTGAAAGGGAATCTAGGGCCTTAGAGAGATGGGGTAAAAAAGTTTACACTTCTGCTACTCTTTCAGCTAGGGCCTTGAACTTTCAATTCCACATGATTCAGTATCAGGAATTTATGTTAGACCAATTGACTAAAAAACTGTCCTCGGATGAACCATTAGACAAAAAATCTGTACAGGAAATGGTACATAACATTCAGCAGGTCTGTAATCATTCCTTAAAATGCGGCTGTGATGCACTGGAGGCTTCCTTTAGATCAGCCATGACTGGCACAGTGATCAGAAGACATGCATGGTTAAAAGAACAGTCCTTACCAGACCATGTTAAATCAAAGCTCCTAGATGCTCCCATGGATAAGCTCAATTTGTTTGGCTCCCCTGCACAGCAGGTGCTGAAGAAGGTGGAAGAGAAAGCAAAATCTGTCCAGACAGTCAAGGATTTCTTGCATGTCCAGCCTCCAAGGTTTAGCAGGAACTGGCCTTCCAAGAATTGGTCCTTTCCAGACACCTCCAGAGCTCCGAGAGGCAGGAATAGACGCTCAAGAGGCAGGGGTCAATCCAGAGGTGCCTACAGGGGACGTCAGTGGCAGGCTAACAACCAGCGAGGTACAGCCACAGATCCAGCCACCACCACCACTTCCACAGGACAATCACAGTGACTTGGCTCTGGCACAGCCTACAGGGAACAACTAGAGGCACCCTTAGGCGGGAAGCTAGCCTTATTTTCAGTAAACTGGCATTACATCACAGGAGACAAATGGATTTTACAGACAATAGACCAAGGTTACAGGTTTCACTTCCATACTCTACCAAGGAAGAGAGGAATGCCAAACCTACCTCCAAATCAGAAGACAGAAGCTCTAGAACAAATAACTCACTTAGGAAGCTAGCCTTATTTTCAGTAAACTGGCATTACATCACAGGAGACAAATGGATTTTACAGACAATAGACCAAGGTTACAGGTTTCACTTCCATACTCTACCAAGGAAGAGAGGAATGCCAAACCTACCTCCAAATCAGAAGACAGAAGCTCTAGAACAAATAACTCACTTACTAAGGATGAGAGGTGTAGAAAGGGTACCATCTTTGGAACAAGGGCAAGGATTTTACTCCAGACTTTTCCTGGTACCAAGAAAAGAAAACCAATGGAGGCCTATTCTCGACCTGTCCGCTTTAAACACATACCTCATTGTTCCAAAATTCAAAATGCTGACCCTACAGCAGCTTCTTCCCATGCTGGGCAAGGAGTCTTGGCTGGTAACTCTAGATCTCAAGGAGACATACCTGCACATCCCCATACGACCAAATTGCAGAAGATACCTCAGATTTCTTGCAGGATCAGAGCATTATCAATTCTCAGCATTGCCCTTTGGCTTATCTACTGTGCCCAGAGTATTCACGAAATGCCTGGCATCAGTAATTGCTCATTGCAGGCTTCAGGGAATTCAAATTTATCCTTACCTGGACGACTGCCTGTTACAAGCGGACAACAAAAACAAATTAACAAAAGATTTGGAAAGGGTCATTCATCTACTACAAGCCCTGGGATACACAGTCAATATAAAAAAGTCAAGGCTGATACCATCCCAAAGGATAACCTTCTTGGGTGCAGATTTGGACACATCAAAACAAATGGCATTCCTGACAGTAGAAAAACAGGAGCAACTCCCTTTCTACTTCATGGCATTAACAAAGCAGAACCAGCTAACAGCAAGAAAGGTCCTGCAAGCTCTCGGTTACATGGCATCCTGCATAATATTGATTCCACATGCCAGACTACATATGAGGAAGTTACAGTGGTACCTAAGGAATTTATGGTCTCAGCACAAGCACAGCCTAGAAACCCAGATTCCAATAATTCCATGCCTGAAACAAGAATTCCAATGGTGGGCTCAGGCCTGTCAATCAAACAAGGGACTGCCCTTCCACAGCACTCAACCAAGCCAGACCATCACAACAGACGCCTCAGACCTCGGTTGGGGGGCGCACATGCTGGACAAGTGCATACAAGGCTTATGTACTCAAGACCAGCTGCACCTACACATAAATCAAAAGGAAATGCTGGCAGTAAAACTGGCAATTCAGGCATTCAGACCATTTCTTCGACAGGGTCAACTGCGGATAAGGACGGACAAACACCACAGTTATGTGGTACATCAACAAACAGGGAGGCACACATTCGTACCCTCTATGCTGGATGGCAATGGACCTCTGGAATGTGGCACTGAGCTTCAACATTCAGCTTCAAGCAATTTTTGTGCCAGGAAAAGAAAATATACTAGCAGACATCCTAAGCAGAACTACCACGGATGCCCACGAATGGATGCTGCATCCAGACATCTTCAAAACCATTACAGGGAAATGGGGACTACCAGAAATAGACTTATTCGCATCCCCACACAATCACCAACTGAAAAAATTCTGCACAAGGACGTACCACCCACTTGCTTGGAAAGTGGACTCCCTATCTTTCAGTTGGAAAAACCTGACAGCATATGCATTCCCACCTCTTCCTTTGATGCACAAGGTGCTATTGAAGATCAAAGAAGACCGTCCAAGGATCATCCTGATAGCTCCAGTTTGGCCAAGGCAACATTGGTACCCATTACTGAGGAGCATGTCTCGGGAACAAATATGGCCTCTGCCCCTAGTTCCCTTGCTGTTAACACAGAACAACTTCAAAACCCTGCATCCAAACCTGAAAACACTGCAGCTGGCTGCCTGGAACATTGCATAAGACCAAATAACCCAGATTTATCTCAAAGGGTTAAAGACATTATCTTGGAGGCTCGCAGACCCTCAACAAGAAAAAATTATTCAGCAAAATGGAAAAGCTATCTCATTTGGAGTACTGCAAAAGGAGAGAATGTGTCTCTGGTAAACATAGCTAACATCCTGGAATACTTGGCAGAGCTCTTCCACAATGGCCTGTCCTATTCTTCCATTAAGATTCATGCATCAGCTATTTCAGCAGAATACAACTTGGATCCTCCAGTCTTCTCACATCCTCTGCTCAGGCAGTTTCTGAGAGGATTAAAATGTAAAGCCACCTAGGAAGCCACCATTGCCAGCATGGGACTTGAACTTTGTGCTAGAAAAGTTGACACTCCCTCCTTTCGAGCCAGCAGCAACAGCAGAATTACAGCACTTATCATGGAAAACTGCTTTCCTGCTTGCAATCACTTCAGCAAGAAGGGTATCTGAGCTACAGGCATTAATGGCAGTACAGCCCTTCCTGATCTTCCATCAAGATAGTGTCCATGAGAACTAATCCTACTTTTATGCCAAAGGTGGTCTCCAGGGTATCTTTAAATCAAGCTATCCACCTACCTACATTCTTCCCCAACCCACAGAACAGGGGAGAAAGACTGTTGCATACCTTGGATGTACATAGACAATTACGTTACTACCTGGACAAGACCAAGAGCAGTAGAAAGACTGACCGGCTACTGGTAGCATATGCGACAGGAATGGAAGGAAAAGCAATTTCAAAACAGACAATCTCTAAGTGGATAGGAAATTGCATTAGATTTTGTTACTCCTACCACGGGAAGAAAACTCCAGAAAACATCAGGCCTCACTCTACAAGGGCTACAGCCACTACCACAGCTTTCTTACGAGGAGTGGCTACCAAAGACATTTTAGAGGCTGCTACTTGGAGCTCCGTGCATACATTTGCCAAGCATTATATATACTCCAGATCCCGAGCAGGTTTTGCCACTGCTGTTTTGCAAGGGATCTTAACTACACCATAATCTAATTTCTCCTCCTCCCCCAGTTTGGCTATGGTATTCTACC
The DNA here is from genome assembly GCF_019279795.1 of Protopterus annectens. Lineage (NCBI taxonomy): Eukaryota > Metazoa > Chordata > Ceratodontiformes > Protopteridae > Protopterus > Protopterus annectens. The sequence continues at coordinate 114,875,910 of NC_056726.1, read as the reverse complement.
CATTTGTAAGGACTGCAGATGCATCCTTGAAGGACATTGAAGGACATAGTACAGTTTTGTACCTACCATAAATGTAGATGTCCGATAGGCATGCATCTGCAGTCAGGATTACCCACCCTCCTTCCCCTCTGTGGTACTCCTAGGGTATTTGCCCATCTTGTAGCTAGCTGGGGGAATCTATTATGGTGTATTTGTTTATATATATGTACATACATGCTTATTTTTTGTTTGCTCTCTACTATTTGGAACCATTTGCATTTATCCAAATTTAGCCTTCCTAGAGGGCACCTGGCATCTGGAGCAAGAAACACTGAGGAAAATGGCGTCGGCTGATGCCTTTATACCCGAAGAACTGCCGCTATGACGTCGGGTGAAGTGTGACACCAGCCGAGGCCAGACCCAGACTTTGGAATCTGGCCGACCGAAGGGCTGCCTGACGACAGGACAACCCATTTGTAAGGACTGCAGATGCATGCCTATCGGACATCTACATTTATGGTAGGTACAAAACTGTACTTTCTGCTGGCTCTTTGGCCGTACCTAAAAAGAAAAAGAGCCCTTGCTGACACCATGAGCTCAGGCAGTGTCTCAGCCATCTATGCGTGACTCTGTAGTTAACTGTTCCTCGGACTACTCTCTTAATACGTGATACTCTAGTGTAGCCCTTTCAGCAAGCATGGGGGAGGGTGGTCAGCCACATCCTCTGCAGATGTTCCAGTGTCCATTCCCGGTGGGGGAGAACCATCTTCTTTGGTTTAGAAGATTCTTTGGGAGATTATTCTTGAAGTGGTCAGGGAAAGAGAATTCTTGCCAGGGATGAAGTAACATCCTCTAGTCAGTCTTTCCAGATGTTACACCTTGATTACATGATCCATGCTGCTAAATGTTGGCGGGAAATCAAGTAAGACCAAGATGGGGATATTAATCGCTTACCATCAAGAGGTTGTGTAATACTGTTGTAATAGAAACATCTGTGAGTCTGAATCCTGACTGATGGGGATTTAGGAACATGTGATATTAAGATTCTTGTATACATGCCATCATTTCCAGAATATTAGCCAAAAAGGAAAGGAGGTGGTCATTTCCTTTGGCATATTGGTTCAAAGGTGACTTCTGTTTAGGAACATGTGCTATTAAGATTCTTGTTGTATACATACCATCATCTCCAGAATCTTGGCCAAAAAAGGAAAGGCTGGAGAAAAGGTGGCCATTTCCTTTGGCATATGGGTCCAAAGGTGACGTCTTATAAACAGATGCAACTATGTCCTCTTTAAATAATAGAAAATCATCTGTCCTTAACAAAGACTGCACAGTCTGAAAAATAGTTGATCGAAGGATTGTCAAGCAGGTAATTATCAACCTAATAGGGCTTGAGTCCAGTCTTCAAATAGAATGAACAATCATAACTATGTATGTGATCTTTTTTCAGTTTGACTGAACTTCCACCAGCACCAGTCAAGAAAGCTCACATGCAAGACCATTACTTTGTGCTTTTGGAACAAATTGGAGAGCCTTGCACTTTAAACGGTTAAACATACTGATGCAAAACTGAGTAGCAGCTTCTTTGTTGTTGACCAGTCAGCCCATGGACTTCACAGTCTTTGCACAGTTAAGCTACAGAAATCTCATAGGGTAAGACCTTTGCCTTCTTAATTGACTTTGCTAATATTTGGACCAAATAATGGCCATCCTGTCTAAATTTGTCTTCCAGAAGTCCTGTCTATGCAAACTTCTGATGAAGAAGCCTGAAAACCTGAACATTGTAATTACAGCAGCCTTCATGACCCCCATCAGATTTTGGGCAAACCCTAACAAGACTAGCTAACTCAAACTTTACAACCATCATATTGTAGGCCTTCATCAACTCATCTGAATGGTTAGAGCTACATTGTGAAAGGAGCTGGTAAAGTGCATTGAGTCACAGCTTGGTATTTAAGCAGATTCTTAAAATGAGCCAGCTCAAGTACAGGAGACCCTATTAAGTAACTGTGTCAGTGATAATGTGATTATCAAGTAGGAAGGACTGGTGTTGAACCCTGCCTGGAAGTCTCTCCAGTGTTTAACATTTTAGTAATAATTCAGAATCTTAGCAGATGTCTGTTTTCAGCACATCCCCATCAGTAAGTATTCAGGCTCTGTGTTGGCAATTAAGATCCTGGAAGGAGCAAGGTAATCAACCACTATGAAGTATTACTTGTCACGTTTGCTATACAAGACATTTTTCTTTAGTGTAATGACATAACCTAGTTTCCATGCAGGTGGTTCTCAGTCTGTTTTAACTACCCACCTCCTTTACTTATTACTTGTCAGCTCTGTTGGTACAGAGGTATAAAGACTTGACTGTGTATCCAGGTAACCTGAGTTTAATTAGAAGCTTGGGAGTATGATGCTGGTGGCGGGGGTGAGAAATGGAGGAACTGTTTTTGCCTCTCAGGGAAGAGGAAAGGGGTGTGAACCGTTGAGGCCACACATGTAAATCAATAATTTCCCTATTGGAAATGAAAGATGATGCCTATAGTGTCCTTCCATAAGTGGGTGAGTATGGTCCTGCTGCCTTACTTCCTTTGTGGAAATAAGGGACAAACCCAGTATGTATACCCATTGCATGTCCCATATGCAGCCTGCTGCGTATGAACGTGAAGTGGGGGGGTAAGGATGGGCTACTCAACAGAACCTGAAGCTTGCCCCATTCTCCACCACTGAGCTGTCACCAATGGGGGAAAGAATGGGCTAATTTGGATCCCTTGGCAGGAATCAACGGATAGTATTTTTTGCCCAGCCAGGAAAATGTTTGGCTATTGTCCTTGATGGAGTGAATGGATCAAATGGGATAAAGTGAAGGAGCCATCTGGTGGGTCCTGCAAAGAGGAAAAAAATGGAAGACATACTCATCCATTAAGGTCCACTGATCTGCCATATTGGATTGTCTATCTCAGGAATGCATCATAGCATAGATCAGCTTTATATTCCATGGTCAGGATACTTCAAAATGGGATAAAGAAAGACTTATCAACAGGATACTTCATGTCTCCAATGACCATGTTAAGTTTCCTAAGTAAACTTGAGGAGCTACTTATTACAAAAAATGTTTTTGCAATGGGAGATTTCAACTACTCCTCAATAAATAGCAGCACCTATACTTCCAAAGTTGGATATATCCAGATATTAAGTTATCTGATAGTTAAAAAAAAAAAAAAAAACAACTGGAGTATATTAATAATATACACACTACATCTGTCCCTCTAGTTTCTCCATATCTGGTTAACTCTGACCAGCAACTTGTAACATTCAATTCCAAACTCTCTAAAACCATTGCATTCACTTGTTCTGAAGTCAGGGATTCCAAATGGATAAATGTTCTCAGACTTTGTTGAGCTATATAAATTCACTTGTAATATCAGACCTGAAACTGACACAACTAGTTATACAAAGGTGTTCAGATGTTCTTCATGTTTCACTGTTGCCGTCATTACATTTGGGTAATCTGCTGGCAGGTTGCCCTCAGTCGGCCTGATTAACAAAGCCTTGGGTCTTGTGTCAGTTGCTGTCCCTTCTTCCATGACGTCAGGTCATCAGGGGTATAAAGCATGCAGCCGACACTATTACATCAGTCTTTCTTGCCGCGTGGTGCCCAAAGCAGAAGCAGTTCGCAAGTGCCAGTCGGCAGACTCCTGAAATTTTCATTTTCGAGTTTCAAATCCGAAGTCTTCAAATAAAAAGCTAAGTACCCCGTTGGGGAAACCTTTTCTTGCTCCTTACCGATGTCAGTAAAAGTGAATAATTGCATTACTTGTGGGAAGCAAATACCTCATAAGGATTTTCATTTGTACTGTATTCCTTGCCTAGGCCCTGACCACAATGTACCTTGCTGTCGGTTTTGTGCTTTAATCAACGCACTATCAAATGACTGTACATTTTTGCTTCTAAATATTTTAATTATCCAGAAATGTCAGTTAGCAATCCGACTACCGGAATACCTAAAAAACGCAAAAAAAGACAGGCCGTTGAGGTCCAAAACTGACGACGACGCTTCTCCTAAGCCAGTCGTCAGTTTGTTGGAACTCAGTGAGTTGCTTTTGCAGCCCCTGATACCCGCTACTTCTGATTCACAGGCCTCTACTGAGACCCATTCAGAGTATGCCGTGAGATGCTTCAATTATGAAACCCGCAAATGTATCTACCTTGGATGGGTCCAGAGCCGCTGTGCAGGTACTGGCTTCTGAGGGTGTTTTCAGGCCTACAGATTTGTGTATTAGACCAACGTCATCTTCAAAACTAAGGCCAAAATCTCGACCTATGCCTAAAAAACGGACGCCTGGGCCGCATGTGCAGGCCCCTATGCCTAAAAAACAAATTATAAAAATAGCTGAAGATTTAATTACTCTGATCAGGGGTAGCCAACCCCCCCCCCTTCTAAGATGCCTAGGCAAAACATTGATTATGTTCTGAACAGGATTCTATTTCTTCTGACTCTTGTAATGAACAGGAATTGCCTATACCTACTTATGAGGACTCTGATGCAGAAGATTCCATTCCTTCTGCTTCTCCCCCCTGAGGATTTTTCTTTTGGGGAAACTTTACATACCTTAAGGGAACATTTCCACTGGGAAAGTCAGGATTTCGCTGAATCTAAAAAGAGACCGGGATTTTCTTATTCTTCCTCCGCATAGGCCTTTGGCTATACCTCCTGTTCTAGACATTGTTGATGTTTTTTCAGAATCTAGTATGGCTCCCGATTCTCTGCCTCCGGCTTCTTATAAACCAGACAGATACTACAGTGTTCCTGACTCCCACAAATTCCTTTTCAAAAATCCTGTTGTAGATCTTGAAACCATTTCTCAGGGCCCCAAGGACATTAAGGCTTCTACTGCTAAAAATCCTACCCCTTCTGATAAGAGATTCCAGGGTGCTAGATAGATGGGGTAAGAAGGTTAACACTTCTGCAACCTTGGCAATCATGACTTTAAACTGTCAATTTCATATGCTAAAATATCAGCAGCATATCATGGGACAGAAAATGATGTTAATTTCTGACTGTGTGGAAAACAAAGATTTACAGGATTTATTGCATTCAGCTGAACACGTCAGAAAACATACTTTGCAATGTGGTTTTGATTCTTTGAAGGCCTCTTGCAGGGCTGCTGTAACTGGGTCTGTGCTAAGAAGGCATGCTTGGCTCAAAGAGCAAAATCTGCCTGATCATGTTAAAGCAAAATTGTTGGATGCTCCTTTACAACAGGACCGTCTCTTTGGTAATAAGGCTGAATACGTTTTAAAAAAGATGGAAGATAAAGCTAAATCTATGCAAACTGTGAAAGATTTCTTACAAGTGCAACCTACAAGATTTAGTAGTCCCTGGCCTACTAAGAAATGGTAATTTCCAGTTCCTTTGAGAGCCACTCGAGTCAAACCCAGACATTCCAAAGGCTCCATGTTTCAGTCACAAGGGACTTTCAGAACAAAACAATGGGGTGTCTCCTCTTCCAAATCTGGAAACAACAAGACACCTCCCTATGGTAAGCAGTCTCAATGACTTCCCTTTACACTTACCAAGCACTTACCTTTTAGCTGCCCCTTTGGGGGGGAAACTGGCTCTTCATGCAAGAAACTGACAACTTATAACCCAGGACAAATGGGTTTTAAATATGGTTTCCCAGGGATACAGATTTCATTTCCACACATTGCCAATTCCAAACAGATGGCCGGACCTGCCCCCAAATCAGTGGGCAGAGGCCCAGAAACAAGTACTTTCCCTCATGAGCATGGGGGCTATTCAACCAGTACCAGAAGAGGAAAAGGGACGAGGTTTCTATTCAAGACTTTTCCTGGTACCCAGAAAAGACAAATTATGGTGTCCAATTCTGGACTTATCTACTCTAAACACCTTTCTGGACATTCCAAAATTCAAGATGCTGACTCTTCACCAGTTACATCCTATGCTAGGCAAAGATGCCTGGTTGGCAACTCTACATTTTAAAGAGGTTTACCTGCATATCCCAATCAAGGAATCTTGCAGAAGATACCTCCTCTTCAAAGCAGGCTACTTGCATTACCAGTTCTCTGCACTGCCCTTTGTCTTATCTACTGCACCCAGGGTTTTTACAAAGTGTATGGCTCCAGTAATTTCAGGCAAAGAAATATTCAAATGTATCCATACCTAGACGATTGTCTAATTCAGGCAGAAAACAAGGACACTCTTCTAAACCATCTGGCGTTTATAAAAAAGGGTTCTAACTTGTCTAGGGTATACTATAAATGAAAATAAATCACAACTGGTACCCTCTCAAAAAATTGCATTTCTGGGTGCAAGCTTGAATACAACTGACCAGATGGCTTTCCTTACACCAGAGAAGCAAATTCATTTGGTAACTTACTTCAAACAGGTGTCCACAAAAACCCTGCTTTCTGCAAGGCAAGTACTGCAAGCCTTGGGGTTCATGGCCTCCTGCATTCTTCTAATTCCATATGCAAGACTGCATACGAGGAAACTTCAGTGGTACTTAAAAAAAAGTCTATGGAGTCAGCATTGTCACAGCCTGGAAACAATGATTCCTATCATACCTTGCCTGCAACTAGAGTTCCTATAGTGGGCAGAGGCCTGCCACCAAAACAAGGGGCTGCCATTCACACCACCCCAACCCTAACTACACACACATCAGACTGTGCTTGGGGGGCATATCTGGCAGGGAAGTGCATTCAGGGCAAATGGAGCCCAAATCAAATGTACCTTCACATCAATCAAAAAGAAATGCTACTGACAGCCTTCATCCAGGACAATTAATGATAAGGACAGACAACTCCATGGTTATGTGGTACATAAACAAGCAGGGGTTTAAACACTCCTACCCCCTTTGCAGACTAGCTATGGCATTGTGGAACATGGCTTTGACCTTTCAAGTACAACTACAAGCTCAATTCCTGCCAGGAAAGCTGAATACTCTGGTAGACGAACTAAGCAGAAATCTCATGGACCCACATGAATGGAAACTGGAACCACTGATTTTCAACATGTTGACATGCAAATGGGGGAGCCCAGACATAGATCTATTTACCTCACCCCAGAATTATCAGTTTGACAAATTTTGCACAAGAACTCATCACAAACAAGCATGGAAAGTGGATGCTCTATCCTTCAGCTGGAAAAATCTATCAGTCTATGCTTTTCCCCCTCTGCCTCTGCTCTCCAAAGTTCTACTAAAAGTCAAACAGGACAAACCAGAAATGATTTTGATTGCTCCAGACTGGCCTCGCCAACACTGTGTGTCACACCTTCCACCTTGGCACCTGCCTCAGACACCTTACTTACTGTCTCAGCAGAACAACCAAATTCTGCACACTCAGCTCCAAACTTTGAATCTTGCAGCGTGGCTAATCACCTAAATTCACCCTTAGCATCCCTCAGCAAACCTGTGATGGATGTCATTTTGGAGGTGAGAAGGTCTAGTACTAGAAAATCGTATGCTGACAAATGGAAAATATTCTGTGCCTGGAATCAATCTCAAGGGATAAGCACAGCAGTGCCCAACATTCCTCAGATTTTACAATACTTAACTGAGATGCTTCGCAAGGGCCTGTCATTTGCTTCCATAAAAATCCATGCCTCGGCCGTTTCAGCTCATTACAACACAGAATCTCCCCTCTTCTCTTATCCTCTGCTAAAGCAGTATCTCAGATGGGCCAAAACTTAAGACTACCCAGGAGAGCTCCAACCCCTGCCTGGGACCTCAATTTTGTATTGGAAAAGCTCATTCTCCGTCCTTTTGAGCCGGCTGCTACTGCAGACTTAAAATTTCTCTCCTGGAAAACAGCTTTCCTTTTAGCAGTCACTTCAGCTAGAAGGATTTCCGAATTACAGGCTCTTATGGCATTGGAGCCTTTCATCATTTTTCATGTGGATAGGGTATCTCTCAGGACCAGTCCATCCTTCATGCCTAAGGGGTATCCAGTGTGGCTCTTAATCAGATCATTCATTTGCCAACCTTCTTTCCCAATCCTCAGAACAAGGGGGATCGGATTCTGTATGCATTGAATGTACACAGACAACTTACTTAAAACAGGACAAAATCTCAAAGAAAATCTGAACTGCTGGTGGCATTTGCTGCAGGGGCAGAGGGAAAGGCTATTTCAAAGCAAACCATTTCCAAATGGATAAGCCATTGTATTAGTTTCTGCTGTATGTGAAAAACTATCCCCCAGGGGATCAGATCCCATTCCACCAGGGCTGCATCTACTTCTACAGCCTTTCTCAGAGGTGTTCCTACCAGGGACATTCTAGAAGCTGCTACCTGGAGCTCAATTCATATGTTCACCAAACATTACCATTTACCACTTTTCTCTAAATCCACAGCTGGCTTTGCCACTGCTGTCCTGCAGGGCTTTATATCTGGTCCTAATGCTGTATAATTCCCCCACCCAACCATAGCTTTGGGAATCTACCCAAATTTAATGACTGCAACACTGAAACATGAAGAACATAGTATAGTTGTGTAGACTTACCATAAATGTAGATGTTCAAGTGTATTCACTGTTGCAGTCCTGATTGGAGGTATATTTGTTGTGTTTTTAATTTTATTTGCTCTCCATTTGGGGGGCACCTGACATCTGGGGCAAGAAAACTGATGTAATGGCGTCGGCTGCATGTTTTATACCCTTGATGACCTGATGTCATGGAAGAAGGGACAGCAACTGACGCAGGACCCAAGACTGTGTTAATCAGGCCGACTGAGGGCAACCTGCCAGCAGGTTACCCAAATGTAATGACTGCAACAGTGAATACACTCGAACATCTACATTTATGGTAAGTGTACCCAACTGTAAATTTCTCTTGACCTGGCCTTCCCTACAAAACCAAATGTTATGGAATGTTTAAAACCAAACCATTCCAATGGTCCAACATTTTAATAAAATCCAATAACCAGAGAAAAAAATCTTTAAAACTTCTTAAATCATACAACAAATTTAAAATTCCTCATATTAAAAATTGTGTCAAGAATATCAGCAAGGAACTAAAGACTACTATTACAATTAGTAAGTTCGTAAGGTTGACAATCCAGCATTCAGGCTTTATGGCCATTATTTTACAGTGACTCCATGAATTAGGGGTTAAAGCAGTCATCACCTAAGTGTCCAGATGTTTCTATGTTTTCAGAAGTACAAATGCTATCAGACAATCTATTCCAAATTCTTGGAATTGACTTGAGTTAGATATTTACTCCTTAAACTTGTTTTATTTAACTGTAAACAGTGGTTAAGACTGTTGTATGGGATTTGAATATAACTCAAGTTTAATATTGATTCTAATAACTCATCCTTGAAAGCTTTGTAAGCTATGATTGCTTCGTCTCAGAAATACCTGTAATGAAATGAGAGTAAGTGTAATCTCTTGCCTCAATCAAAATAGCTCATATCTTTTACCAAGGAAATCAATTTCATAATTTCCTTTGGATGTATTCAAGTTCCTGTAACTGATTTGTAGTATGGATACAGAATGAGTTATATTCTAAAACTGGTCTTAACATAGATTGTTACATTCATCTCTTTGGAAAATAGTTTTAAACATAAATCCCAGGTGTCTCACAGCCTTACTTGTAATGATGTTAACATGTTTTTTTTTTTAAATGAGAAATTTGAAGAAATTATTATTCCAAACGCCTTGTATTCTTGCACTTCTCCAATATTGATTCATCTAGTTGATAAGTACTATGCTAGCACCCCTTGTGGGCCAGTTTTTAGCCTAGGAAATTTCCCTCAAAAGTGAGAATCAAACCCTGTATAGGATTGCCACCTTTTAAGTGGGCTAAAGTGGGACATAGGGATGTGGCCAATATGACACTGGCCACACCATCTACCATGATGTCACCACAGGACTGGTGAAGGAGATGCTATTATGGGTACAATGGATGGCTGCTGGAGTGGCTAGTTGGCCGGTGGGAATAGCAGCTGGATGTATGGATGGCTGAATGAATGGATGCCTGAATGGCTGGCTCGTTGGAAAAAAAAAATCTCTGTCATTTTTTAGCAGCTGTAGAAGCGCTTAAAACAAAGTGCTCCTACAGCCACAATCTTTACAGTACTCTTCCTACCCCAATCCCCACCCCTTTCATGAATTGCAGCTAATTGCTGCACAAATTAAAGCACCCGGACCGAACAGGCAGCAGCTTTGCCTGCAGGTCTGGGTTAGTGATGTAACTGAATTGCTGTGGAAAAGGCAGAAGTATTTGCAGCTTTTTCATGGCAATGGAGTGCGATTGAAAAGTGGGGCTTTTTAAGTCCCACTACTTTGCACAGTGGACAATGAGATGAGGCAGCTCAACCCATGAGTATCCCGCTGACAACGGGACAGGTGGCAACCTTAACCCTGTTCCTTGTTACTGTGAGATAGACCTCCACCATTATACCAACTCCTTAGTGTTAGTAGGAGTTGGAGTGCTGGTTCTCCAAAATTGTATTATTTGACATTTACCTAAACAGAAGTGTAAACCTAAGTTATTTACCCAAGCTGTGCTATCAGATAACCATTTTAATGATATTTGTATCTTCATTACTGTGCTGCGGTAGCGTTGTCTCCTCACAGTAAGACGCTGTCTGGTTCAATTCTCAGCTAGACCGTCTTCTGCGTGGAGATGTGTGAATAGGCGTACCTTCGTTGAAGGTTGTGCATCAGGGCTGGTAACTCGCCGCGTAAAAATCAACTACCAATCATTAGCGGACCGGAGTTCTGCTGTGGCAACCTGTAACCGGGAAAAGCCGAAAGGCACAACAACAAATCCCACCTTAGTCATATGCATATTTGCTAAAGCAACATGATACAGATGTTGTAAACATTAAGCTGAACAAAAATCGGCCATATACTGATCTGTGTGGTACACCAATAGATTTAGTCTCTTGTGTAGTGACACACACTGCATTCAATCGATCATCCAGCTGTAAATCCATCTGACTAAATATGGGTTGTAATTATATTTAATCAATGTTTTACATATTGAAGAATGAGACAGCATGTCAATTTAGTGCACACTTTACCCCTGAAACAGCCATCTTAATTCCACATATTCCCAACTTCTTTACATGGCCTAATAAAGCAAATGAATACATACTAAAGGTGCTCTGTAAAACCAAAAGTGCCAAGTCCATGGGGGCCTGATAATTTACATGGAAGCTTAATAAACAGTGCCATACATGCCCATGTGAAGCCCTTCCACCCCAACAATGTTTAACTTGAGCTTTGCTGCAGGATTCATTCCCACAGTATGGAAAACTGCAGTGGTGGTGCCCCTACGTAAGGGAACCCTGCCACTGACCCTGTAAACTATATATCCATTAGCCTCTCTGATTTGCAAAGCCATAGGACAGGTTATAACTGACCTCATAAATTAATTTGATATCAAAAATCTTAAAAGGCTAGACCCACATCAGTTTGACTTTAAGGGAAATTCTTGCCTTCTCACTTTAGTTGACTTCTTCCAGTGGGTCACACAGGCTAACAACAATGATCAATTATGTTCAGCTTATTTAGATCTAGCCAAAGCATATAGCACTATGCCCCATGCTGGCATTGTGAACAAGCTGAGTTCCTTAAAAGCAGATCCATACATGGCAAGGTGGATTTGTAATTGCCTCAAAGATAGACCTCTCGTATTTAAGATAACAGGTATCTGCTTGGAAAGTATGAAGGTAATTAGTGGTGTGCCACTAGGCTCCGTACTGGAACATCTCCTTTTTGGCATCAGTTTCTTTGAGCTGAAATTAGGACCATTGGTTAACTAAGTTTGCAGATAACTGCAGAATGGGCATTCTTGTCAAATCTCCCTCAATACCCATTCATTACACTAGGAGCTAAAACTCATAAACAAGTGCTGTTTGGATAAAGGGCTAAAATTAAATGCAAAAAAAGTGTAGTATTTTCACGTTTGGTAAATAATTCTGTCACTGTGTTGTGCAGCCAGTACCACACCTAAAACTTATGATGTAGTTGGGGATCTTGGAACCTGGGTTGATACCTTCCACCAACATATAACAGCAGTAGTCAGAAAATCCTTCTATTTAACTTGTTATGGCGTGCCTTTAAATATTATCATCCATGTTTATGCAGCCCCAGTTAGAATTAGTATTGAATACAGTGTCTTCTTTTGGGTGTGCCTTTCTAGACTTATTAAACAAGTTGAAAGGCCCAGAGGTTCCTCACCAAAAATATTTTTGTCCTAAAGTCCCTGCGCTCCCAGAAAAGGCTTGAAGCTTATACAGTTTTGTATAGGCTGTTGCATGGTTATCTATGCCTTACATTCTTCACCATTATGGACCCCATCCTCCTTGATCTTCACACATTAAGTAGCTCCACAGATACCTGAATTAGGGACTTAAAATCTCTAATAGTGCATAAATAAAACACCAAAAAGACAAATGTATTTACACAGTGTCTAACCTATGCCTGGAACAAACCTCCTCTTTAAGTTAGAGTGACACCCTGGCATCCTGGATGGGTATCATTAGATTTACTCTGGGACTGACCTGCTCTCCCCAGTTATGGAAAATTTCACAATAAAGAAAATAATATCACAAAAAGGGAATGTAAAAAAGAGGATTAGTAAAGTAGAAGTTAAAAAAATATAGAAGTTAAAGTTATGGAGAGATTGCAAAAAGAAGGATTTGGTGCAGAAGGTCTAGCATAGGTTACATCACTGCAAGGTGGAGGGAGTCCACAAAGTAAGGAGAAGTAGGAAGATCAGGAGACATCTGAAGAAGAAATATGGACATGGGAAAAAAAAAGAGATTTAATATGATGTAATATTTATGCAAAGGAGAAAGCAAAACTAACCAATACAAAAAGAGCAGCACCAAATGTATTTGAGAGGCAAAGGAACCTGGATATGGAAAATTTTACAATACAAAAAATAAGAAGGCAAAAAGGAAAAGTAGAAAATGAGATTAGTAATGGAGAAGTTACAGAAATAGAAACAGGTTATAGAGTACCTGCAAAATGAAGGAATCCATGTAGAAAATGTAATTCAGAAAGCACCACAACAGGATAGAGCAATGGATAACCAAATTAAGGTGAAACCAGTGGAATGGGAAGCAATTGGTCATATGAAGATATTTTGGAGCCTACCACAGGAAGCCAGTATAAATGTTCACTTGAAGCTGGACAGCAAGGGAAGGAACAGGAAAATCTGATACTGTCACTGTTGAGTGATAGGCCAGTGAGTTGCCTTATGATTTATTGACATTTGTTAACCAGGTTTGTCCAACTGGGCTTGTGGCCCATTTGCAGTGGAGACAAGCTCCAGTAGTACATTTTTAAACAATGTTGGTATAATAGCAGTTATAGCAAAAATATTCACATATGTTGGGTTACATGTATAAAGTTAAAGTTGCATTAAAAAGAAGCTTAATAACATAATTGTACATTAATATAGTTCATTGGGTTAGCAATACATTTTTTTTGTTTGTATAAAATTATGCAAATGTATAGTAGACACTGGTGAGAGAGGTATAATGAGGTACTAAGTATGGTCCTTTTGAGGGTACATAAAGGGAAGGAAGACTAGGTGGGGTCATGGCAAGGTCAGGTCCTGGAATTGAGAAAATAATAGAGCAATGGATGGCACAGGATGAAATTAAAGAGAATGTGTCACAGGAAGATCTTATAGAACTTTCTATAGTGCTTGCAGGATATGGAAAATAAAAATTGCCCTCAGTTGAGAAGAAAATGAGTTAAGAGAAGAGTTGTTTGATTTAGCAGAGATAGACATATTAAGATCAATGAAAGAAATAGACTGCAGAAGAAGGTCAATAAAACCCAAAAAATCAGAAGTTTGATAAAGCAAATGAACACAGTAATTAGGACTGTCCATAGAGATCCATGCGATATAACAGAAGTAAACAGGATATACTACTGTGCAGCTAAATTAATAACTGATAAAGTTCTACCACAAGAACACAGGATAGTGAGGGAAAGGAAGGGGAAAATTGAATACCATCATGGAAGTATCAAATAGAGAAAACTATAAAGCAGTTAAGACAAGAAGTGTCACTGTTAGAAGAAGGAACAGATCAACAAAAATACTAAGAAAGATGGATGTAAAAAAAAAACAGCAATGTGTAGTATTAGAACAGACCAGGATCTATCATGCACTATCACAAATAAGCTAAAAATCTCAGCACAGGCAGAAAAACTGAGAAGATATGGAAATAAATATAAAGGAAAAGTACAAAATAAGCAAGTTATTGATGAACCCAAAAAAGTTTTACAGAGACTTGAGAAACAAGGTAAAAAGAAGTGAAAGACCACCAAAAAAAGAAGAAATAGATAAATTTTGGAGAAGTATTTATGAAAATCCTGTGGAACATAAAGATGCTAAAGGGATAGACAAAGTAAAAGAAAGAATAAGAAGTTTAAAGGTACAGGATATGAAATGGGATGAAATAGCCAGAGAGATTAAAAAAAGTTAAGAAAGCCTCCAGCTGGAAAAAACTCAGGCCCAGAATTAACATTTTTGCACAAAGATTTAGCTATGAGTAAGAACCATTTATATGTGCACCCTGAACATACACCAACCTGACTAACAGGAAAACAATGTTCCTACTTAAGAGTGAACCTGCAAGCTGCCCTAAAAACTATAGACCAATAACTTGCCTTCCTATGAAGTGTAAACTGTACATGGGAATTGATGCTGACAAAGTTTATAGTCATTTAGAAGAAAACCACTTTGCAATTAAGCTGTGATAAAGGACAAATTATCCCAGGGAAAAAAAATTCAAAGGGGGATATTCCAGGGTGAGACTATCACCACTGCTATTCTGCCTTGTCCTTAACCTATTAAGTTGTCTATTTAACAGCTTAGGTCATGGCTATAATTTGGCACCTAGAAAACAACAAAATGTAAAGACTTCTCATCTTCTTTTTGTCGATGATTTAAAACTGTGTAACTCATCAGATGAGGAACTGAAAGTACAACTGCAAGTTGTCAAAACTTTTTCAGATGATATACAAATGTCATTTGGTCTTGATAAATGTGGAAAAGCAACCTTTAAAGCAAAAAAACTGCAGCACCAGGAAAACATCAGTTTGGGACAGGAATGTGATATAAAATAACTTGAGCAAGAGGAACTATATAAATATTTGTGAACTGATGAAAAATCAATGATAAAACATGGGCAAATGCATATAAAACTTAGCAAGGGATACTTTAGAAGACTTAAACAGAGCTGACACCTAGGAACAAAATCCAAGCTATAAACCAGTCTGTTCTCCCTGTAGTGACTTAAGTTTTGGAGTGATTGACTGGACCCAAAATGTGTTGGATAGATTAGATAGGAAAATGAGAAGAATGCTTCATGCTCACCAAATGATTTATAAAAATCAGTACATACCAATATTATATATTCCCTGTTCTGGAGGAGGGAAGGGCCTCCTTGAAATTGATTACATGTATAGATCTGCAATTGTGGAACTCCACATATATCTGCTGACCTTATAAGACCCAAACATAGTGAAAGTTTTGAAACATGAATAAATCTAAGATTACTTCTCTGCTTAATCTAGCAGCAGCATATTGGCATCAAGCAGGAATGAAAAACCAAACCAGAAGTAGATAAATGTCAAGCAGCAACTGAATGTGCCAAAAAAAAAATAAATAAATAAAAGAAAGAATATAAGGTGAAGGACCAGATGAAAAAGCAAGAAATGTGGAAAATGTATAAATATAGTTTGCAAGTATAGAAAACTTCTGGAAGAATCTTGTGTTGGTCAGAAACAAACACAGGAATGGTTAAGGAGAGGCAAATTCAAACCAAGAGATGAGAGGTTAATAATGGAGGCCCAAGATAGTGGGCTATGGACATGCTTGTTTACAAAGTCCATTGGACATGTGGGAGAAACGGACAAATGTAGAATTTGTAAAACCAAATTGGAAACAGTTGCACACCTTGTTGCTGGTTGTGACATAATATTGGCAGGACTGTATACTGAAAGGCATAATAATGTGGCAAGACTGTTGCACTGGGGATTGTGCAAACATTATGTTATTGAAGTGGCTGAAAACATGAGCCACAAAGTATCATAGAAAATTATGAAGTTTACATCACATGGGATCACCCATTACCAACAGTTCAAAAGATAGATGCTAGAAAACCGGATATAGTGGTCCATGAAAAGAAGACAAAAGTAGCATTGATCATTGAAATTGCCACACCCATTGACTACAGTGTTTTGCATACAGAGAGACACAAAGTCATAAAATATCAGGATCTGCAGGCAGAAACAATAGCAATGTGGAAGAAAGATACCCAGACAGTTCCAATAATGGTAGGAGTAATGAGTCTTATAAAAAATAATCTACAATCGTACTTAAATATGTTACCAATACATGTAACCCCATATGAATTGCAGAAGGAGTCGTTACTGGGCACATTGTGGGTGATGCGAAGAGCACTTTTGTCTGACATCAAAGATTGAAACAATACTAATTTCATGAACTTTAACTGTGCTTTGACTTAGGAAGGGGGTCCATTCCCATCATGGTATTAGAAATCCAAAAGGAGAAATTAAGAAAGGACTGAACTGCTCTGTCCATGTCGAAAAAGGGATACATCATAACACTGGGTACTGGCAAGGTGTAAATAGTCTTATGACTCCGCTACCTTATATCTTCTATGATACTGTGATCCAAGGAAAACAACATGCCTTTATTGGTTAATTTGTTGCTTTGAAAATTCTTTGCTGGAGGATGGCTGTTAACATCATTCAGCAGAGTGTTAAAATTGAGTGATCTTAACATACTGTAAACTGTCCAGTGTTTTACATAAAGTGAGAGTAGTCATTCCTGCTAATTCTGTAAGGGTATGGGATTCAATCAACCAACCAAACTGCTGCCACCCATCAGTATGTCAGGAGAAATGATGATGACTTTTCGGTCTACAGCCCCAAGTAAGATTAATGAAATGCATGAGAAAACTTGCATTCAAAAGCATGCTGTCCTTTATGGTGCTATCTTAAAAAAAATAGTTTGATCTTGGCTAAAACTGTTCTATTCAAACACATACTGGTATTTCCATGAGGGGTTATAACCTTTAACACCACAATCCCTTACTGCCTTTACAGTAACACACTGTCACCAGCCAGACCAATCTGACACATACAAGATAAGGAAGCGTCTGTGCAACAGGAACCACATAAACTCCCCCTTGAAGTCTCTGATGGAGGACACTGACTTTGATGAAGTGTCCCCTCAATCTCCACCCAATGATATTTCCTTTGGAGATATCTTAGAAATACTGAAACAAAGGTTTTTGGTTTTGGCATGTACCCTTTTTCCAA